>NC_056732.1:1549613447-1549645947 GCF_019279795.1 Protopterus annectens | reverse complement strand
AACTTAACTGCTGGAGAGAATATCTCAGAGCAAGGGCACATGACATGCACTGTAAGTGCTTATACTATTTAAAAAAAACAAGTAATCTCTGTGATATCCCCAAAGTCTCAAAACAACCCACTAAACAAGTGTAGTGGGTCCAAAAACAAAACAGTGTAAGAAACTTCTCTGTGTGGAAGATTTTGGACTGAAAATCTTCCACACAGAGAAGTTTCTTACAGTGTTTTGCTTATACTATTTAAATACTTACTTTTTTATAGTTTATCTATCTGATGTTTTGGGGCATGTTCTTTTTGACATCTTTATGTTCATTTTTCGAGCTTGGAAGGTTATTATGGAGATCACTCTTCTGTATCCAAGGAAAATGGAGAGGCTTTTCAGGTGAAGGGGTGTGTACGGTCTTTTCCTAAACTAATTTTGAGCACAGTCCCTATGTAACTGTTAGTAGCTCTACACAGTGCGAGAGTGTGCACCTGCACAGGTGTTACTGCCAAGCTTCAGGATTGCTTGCTACGTAGTACAACTGGATTTAATTATGGATATGTTACACTGATAGTTCTGGAAATGAATGAGTGACTTTTACAGTGACATTTGTCATACCACATGCTACGTATAAAATGTCTTAGTGAGGTTAAATGTGTTATGAGAAAATGATGATGTTTTGTGCAGGTAGTACTGGTCTTCACATACCCACAAGAAGAAAACAGGATGTAGGAACTCATAGCCTAGCATGACTGCAGTGTGAGTGAGGAATATCTACAACAATGGTCTGATGGCTATATAGATAGTACACAGTACTCCACAAACAGGCCATGCCTTTATCGACACAACATTATTCTTGTCCACCTGCCTACAGCACATCTGCGTGCATATAACAAGGAATTCTGGTTGTTTCACTAGAGTCATAGTATTATTAATATAGCCAGCAGCTTGCAACATGCTCTTATATAACTATACAGGTAATGGCAAAGTAGCCCACTGAAGAATAAGCACCTGTCGAGCTGTATGAGTGATGCCTGTCTTTTGCTCTCCTCTTCGTCCCTTTGTTGCTGTCTTTTTTAATTCGTTGAATTAGTTATCTCCATTAATGCTGTCATTTTTTACAGCATCTGTCATGACTGTGTCAGTAGCACTACTCAGGCCACCTGTCTCATACAAGCCTGGCCTTCCTCTTTATCCTCTCCACTTGACACCAGGCCTGTCTCCTCGTTAGTTGCATTGGGGGACAGGTGGGAGGCCTGGTCTGTGAGTAAAGCAAGACTTACTTCCTCCAGCAACATTTACCCACTATGGCTTCTTCCTTGTACTGTAGTTAAATCACACTGTGTATAAAACCTGCCTTTACCTTAAATGGTCTATCACGATTAAATGACAGATAACAAAACAGTAAAAGCTGCGGTCAATTTTTAAAGTATGGTTTCCAAGGTCTGTTAGTTTTGTGTTGTCTACATTCCACAAGCAATAAATAGTTCTTAAAGCTGGTCTGCATAGCAAACAAAAGAACATTTAACAGTGCACTTCTCGGCCAACAATGGTACATAATATTCTTCTCCCATCAGTAAGGAAAAATAATTGCCCTATTTTAAAATAAAAATAGGCTTGGAATAAAAGCAGATCATGCCAAGAAATATGCAGTTCACCCAACAGCATATATAATGATGGTTATAGATCTGTTTGACTATGAAATACTTTTACTGTGCTGGTATGCTTGCCTTCCTTAGCTTCATGTCTTGTTCATTTTAATATAGCTATATTTTACTTCTTAAAATATACACCTTAACCAAGACTCAGGTTATTTACCACAACATTGTTGTAACATGGATGTGTTGCTCAACTGCTGTCTAAATTTTCTGCTGCCTTCCACATTTCAACCAAAGCACAGCCGTTATAGAGGAAGTGCAAGTGCAGTGACTGCTGCTGGTTATCGATTTGCATGCGGTGCTTACAGTTAACCAGATGCCTTGGTTAAACTATCTGAAAGCTAAAACTGATAATCTCCAAACAGGTCACATAAAATCTTCAATCATTTTACAAGACAGGAGGACTATCATTCTGCTGTGCCCTGTACATGCTTACAGTTGAATTGGAACAAAGCTGGAGCCTATGTTGCTAAATATACAGAAAGTAGAAAAAAATGGAAGACCAAGGTCTCCCAAGAGGGAAAAAAGGCTTTTTTTTCTCCTTCCTTTCATTTTACTTAACTAATTTGAGCAAACACAATAATGAAATGACGATGCTTATCTATAACACTGTTTGGATGTTAGCAGTGATCTGATAAAGTCAAGAAATTAAAGCATTCTATTTTTCATATAATCCAAGTCCAAACACACACACACACACACACACACACACACACACACACACACACACACACACACAGACCCACGCACACACACACACACACACATACACACACACCCACATACGGATGCACGCACATGGATGCACACATGGACACACACACACACACACACACACACACACACACACACACACACACATATATGCACACGTACACCCACATGCATACACACACACCCACACCCACACGCATGGACACATGCACAGACGCACACACACACACACACACATACGGATGCACACACGGATGCATGCATGTGCACACACACACACACACACACACACACACATACACACACACACACACATGGACATGCACACACACACACACACACACGCACACACGCACGCATACACGCGCACACACACACACACACACACTCACATGCACACGCACACCCACATGCACACTCACACCCACACCCACATGCATAGATGCATGCACAGATGCACACACACTCACACACACACACACACACACACACACACACACACACACACACACACACACACACACACACACACACACACACAGATGCACGGATGCATGAACGCACACACAGACACACACGCATACATGCGCACACACACACACACACACACACACACACACACACACACACACACACATACACACACACACATGGATGCATGCATGGATGCATGCACGCGCACGCACGCACGCGCACACACGCGTGCACACACACACACACACACACGCACACACACACAGACACACACACACACACGCACATGCACACACACACACAGGCTTTCATATGAGATTGATTGTTAGGGATGTCTGTTATTCTTGCTTTGTCCCATAAAGCATTACGAGGACTAATGTCAATAAATAGCACTAGTCATTACAAGTACAGACATTTTAGTTTTCAGTAAATGCATGCTAATACAAAATTCTTTTACTCTACTAATCTAAGTGAATTAAAACAATAAATAAAATGTGACTCTGCATTCTACTCGTTACTCTGGTCTTAATCCCTGACTTTTGAGAGCCAAGACATACACTGCTAGATGAATTAGATGCCAGAATTCGTCCTGCTGCTTCATTAGGCATGACGGACAGATTTCTGCCTCAGTGACACATTTTCACATCTGACCTTCACCTCCTAATATTTCTCGGCCGCGATGGGAGGATCTTTAACGTTGTAATAACAAGCTGCCAGAAATAATTAAAATCTACTGAACTATGGGGCAGCCTATTAGGAGTACAACTTTGTAGGGACAAGTGATATGCAAAAATGATATTTTTATCATCCTTTCTCGGGTAATATAAAGAACAAGTGTGCTGAAACAGCATTTCTGGGGCTGTTGTTTACACTTGGCAACAGAGCAATGTATGCTATAAGAAATTTAACTTCCCAAACCTTGGCAATATTTTCTGATAAAAAAAAAAATAAATAAATAAATAAATAAATAAACACATTTCTGCTGTTTAAGAGATACTGTAGACAGATGATAGGTTCAGGAATGTTTGCTGTGTTGCCTCAGACATTTTTAGGAGCACCAGCAATTGAAGAGGCAAAGGGAAAGGGCAGTAGTGGAGGAAGATGTGGTCCAAAAGATTATCTTCCTTTTGTAAACGAGTCTCTTATCAATAACCATGCTTCAGGAAATGAGTCTCTTAAAAATAACATCTGTGTGTTTCCTGGTTACTCTGTAAATAGTATATAATGTACACCTTGCGCTGCTAAGACCAATAAAAGGAAGAATCTCTTTACAGTTGACACTGGAGGTATTGCATGCCAGAATGCACATACTAAATGCTAACAGTTTTTTCCTACAGCTTTAGCAATCATCTTAATTTTCCAGTGACAGATGGGTGGACAGCACAGGCCATCAACTTTGCTCATGTCTGTAGTGAACTTTTTATTTGCTTCCATGCATGTTACTGGACTCAAAGACATATCACCTGCCTTCATTTCAACCTACTACAAAAACCTTGATGTATAGGATGTTGAGGAAATAAAATGCCAAACACTAATGCCAGAAACACATAAGGGTGAATTCACTGACTGATTTTTTTTTTTTTGCAGTGGACAAGGCTCCCAGCACCCTCTGATGGATATACTCCATGGCTGTATAAACACAAAAGAGAGCAAGAGCTCACTGCTGTTAAGTTTTCAGCCCCTCAAAAGTCTATTCAAAGGAAGCAAATGGTTGCAAAAACATATGAGTTTGCATATCCTAACATTTCTAGCACAGACAACAGTATGACAGAAAGATCCCATGATACAGGGGACTTGTTATCTGTCACGCCAGAAGCAGAGGTGTCCTCATATCCCATTCCTGAGGCTACTCAGTATATCTTTAACACTCACCCAAACATCCACCCTAGCACCCTGCACTAGTTCTGCACCATCACAGAAGGGCAGCACAACAGGTGGTATACTACCTTCTGTAAAAAGAGCCATCCAAGAGATCCCACTGGACCAGTAAGGGGCTATATTTTACCCTTGCTGCTTCTTTATGTGCCCAGAAATACCCAGGACCCTAGACTGATTCCTGACCTAAGTTGATTGAATCTGTTTGTACAGAAAAAATAATTCTAGATGGTCATGGTACAGTCCATCCAAGCAGGAGACTGGACGTGCTCTTTGGTGGATAAGGACTGCTAAGTACAGTAAACAGAAAGGATCCATCCAAGGTGCATACCTACACATCAAAATAAAGTTATTCCTATGCTTTCAGGTGGGATCCAATCACTACCATTTCTGAGTACTGCCATTTGTACCCACCACAACCCCCAGGTGTCCCCCAAATGCATGGCTGCAGGCACAGTTCACATGCAATTACTAGGGATGAAGATTTTTCCTTATTGGATGACTAACTCATACAGGCACCCCCTAAGGTAAAACATATGACAGCAAAGGGGTATATGCTCCACCTTTGCCTATTTGCACCACTTTTGACTATCTTTGGGGAATATGTTCAACACTGCAAACTTTAATTGGAACCATCAGAGTCTCTAATATTTATCGACTGCCAGTTCAATTTAGTCAACCAGAAGGCAGGGTTACTACCAGACAGGATTGCTTCCATTGTTCAAGAAGTCTTGAACCTTTTAAAACACCAAGCCCCAGTATAACTACAGTACTCAAGGTGCTAGAAATGATGGCTACTTCTGTTCAGTTATTATTATATGCCAGGATCAACATGATGGCCTTAAAGAAGAGCACTCAGTACTCAGTATAATCAAACAACCCAGTCCTTGCCACATACAATTAGACTTTTAAAAGTCTGCATTAGACATCTACTATGGTGGGCAAATGCACAAACTTTTTCTTCAGGAGCTTATATATTCAGTCTACTCTCTCTTCCATGATCCTATTGGGTTGTGGGAGCATTACGTAGACAGGGTTGTCCAGGGCATGTGGACTTGACAAGAGGTCAAAATGCAGATTAACATTTTGGAGATGAGTTCAGTCCTCCTAGTGTTGCAGACATTCAAGACTTGCTTCCCCAGCATTTGGTATCCATCCATTCCAACAATATGGCCGTACATAAACACAGAAGGAGGAAAATGCACTTACCCCTTATGCAGAGAGGCTTTGTAGGTTTGGGAATGGGCTGCAACATCATATCACTTTCTCATAGCAAAGTATGTACCAGGGATGCCTAAAGTAGGTGTTTTAGACAGATCTAACTCCCACATGAATGGTTTCTCAATGATGCAGAAGCTTGGAAGATAGCAATTTCTTTGCTTCATCATTAACACCAAATGTGACAAGTTCTTCTCCACCGTCCCCCAAGAGGGACAGTACCCAAGAGATATATTCTCCCATATTTGTCCATCAGGCCTCCAGTATACATTCCCAGCATTTCCTTCAGAAAGCCAAAATGTGCTGAACAAAGGTAATTTTCATAGCCCCATTCTGGTCTCACCAGACGTGGTTCCTCCTGCTGTGACTTCACCTGAAGAGGAGATGTCTTCTTCATCTGAAGCACCCTTGTCTGCTCAGCCATCTATCCAGGCAGCCTCACTCAGGCATTCAACTTCTACACTTAAACAGCATGTTTTTTTTTTCACTTCTAGTGATAGCCTGGGATCTGTCGATCTTTTCATAAGTGGTCAGTTTACTTCATAAAAACCTTCCACAAGTAGGATTATCAAAAGGAAATGGAAAATATTTTCTATTTAGGTCTCTCAATAAAAAAATAAACCCTTTTCATAACTATATCTCAAGTACTTATTTCCATATCAGACATAGTCAACAAAGAGGCTAATTACCCTTCAATAATAGTTCATCTGTCTGCTATTTTATCTTTTCTTCATAGTTTTTCTTCCTCTTCCCCAGCTTCACATAAGATATCTAAAGCTTTTGAAATTATTTTTTTTAATTCAGAGCACCATTGGCTCATCCTGCTCCCCTTCGGGATTTGAATTTCATTCTACAGAAACCCATGAACTCCAGAGATATTAAATCCCTGTCCTGGAAGACACTCCTTCAGGAAGCCATTGCTTCTGCAAAATGAGCTCCATTCTGAAAAAAAAAAAACATCTCCATGTTCTATTTTATAAATTTCCTTACCTGATTTTCTGTCAGGACAGAATCTCACTGAGAACCAACCCGGCCTTTATTTACAAAGTAGTTACACAAATGAACATGAATCAATCCATTCATCTCCCAGTATTATTTCCAAATTATTCTAATACAGGTAAATACCAGTGATATTACATAGACATGCACAAGCAATACAGATTTTACCTTTACATCACAAGAGAATTCAGGAAAGATTACTGTTTGTCTCCTTTGGAAATACTAAAAAAGACCAGAAAATAACCAGTCTCACCTTATTTAAATGGATGTCTGTCTACATGCGGTTCTTCTTCCAGTAATAAAACTGTAACATCTAGACCAAAAGCACACTCTATGATGACTCAGGCTTCATCCAAAGCCTTTCCACAGAACTTAACACTTGAAGAGATTACTGCTTATGCTACCTGGTTGACCTTACATACCTTTGTTAAGCATTATAGCTTGGATATCCTGCCCAGAGCGATGGTATTCTCTGGATCTACTATTCTTAAGTCTAGTTATCTTAGGCTGTTCAAGGTCTGCTAGGGATTCTGTCCACAAGACTAAATACATATGTTATGTACATACTACTAGAACAACCCACCCACCAAAACCCCTGCAAACTGTCACTTCTGAAGGGATCAGTAAGAAACCTGGAGGCCTGGTTTTCACCCCACAAGTTCCTTTTGATACACATCTTTCCTTGTCATGCCTTATCTTTGAGGATATTTATGCTTCTAAGTCACTATTACTCAATCTGGAATTTCTCTCAGGAGAAGAGGATTATTGGATAGAGTAGGAGCTTGAGCTTGGAGGGAAAGTTCTGTCCGAAGGAGAAGGCACCATAGGTCACCAGTCCACCAGCTCCCATGTCTGGACAGAGGCCAGGTAAATCTAATGTTCTGTTAAGTACATAACTTATGTTTTTCCATCTCATCCCCCACAACTTGTAATTTTTTTTTTTCTGTACCAGACAGCTTGGGTGTCACCTTCCTCATCCCTACTGACACTACATTTCTCTGTACCTGGGTAATTTGGGGTTGTTTCCCCTCTCGCTGGTGCCATGTGTCTGTGTATGTGTGTGTATGTTGGTAATCTGATGCCTGTTCCCATTCTTTAGGGTCTGTTTCTTCCCCTCACCATACATGGTTAATTTGCTGCTACTTCTTTCGTCACAGTTTGATGCTGTTGTTTGCTGTACTTAGCAGTCGTTATCCATCTTTGCTGTTTATTGTACTTAGCAGTCGTTATCCATCCTTACTGTTTACTGTACTTAGCAGTCCTTATCCATCATTGTTGTTAATGTACTTAGCAGTCCTAATCCATCCTTGCTGTTTACTGTATTTAGCAGTCCTAATCCATCCTTGCTGTTTACTGTATTTAGCAGTCCTTATCCATCCTTGCTGTTTACTGTATTTAGTAGTCCTTATCCATCCTTGCTGTTTACTATATTTAGCAGTCCTTATCCATCCTTGCTGTTTACGGTACTTAGCAGTCCTTATCCATCCTTGCTGTTTACTGTACTTAGCAGTCCTTATCCATCATTGGTAGGTGCTTTGAAACAGAATGTTTCTGACAACAGAAACATTTTATTCATCTTCATGATTTCAGGAACCTTGAGGCTGTCCTTTCCATTTACCATAGTCTGACAGTGACCTTCTCTGTACCTTTTAGGCTACTACTGCTTTTCACAGTTTGTGGTAGTTTGATAGACTGTTACTGCCCCTTGTAGTTTGTTACTTCCCTTCTTTCTCCCAGGTAGACTGGTACTGCCCTTTCCAGCTCTGACAATTAATCAGTCCCTGTTCTATGTGCAAGCTCTAAATCCCAGGCTGTAAATTCATCTGTATAGACCAGTCCCATGTCTGCAATTCACAGAAAGTTTCCAGGTAATTCTTCAGGTTTCAAGGCCTGCCTCCACACAACCACACCCATCTAAGTACAGCTGCTGACTTACGCAAAACTAGGCAATAAAAACTGTATAGTGAAAGACATTTATGATACCTAAATAAGTCTCTGACAATATCAGAACAATTCTACCAGCTGACTGTTTAAGCTGAAGTTGTAGGACTGAATGCTGATGGATAGTGAATGACTATCAAAGATGTAGTGCTGAACCAAGTGTACATTTGGAGTTAGGCCTGAAGCATCAGGATCACCAGACCACTGAAGTTCTTCAGTAGATACAGAGACTTGGATTTGGTCATGTGCACAGACAGTGGTCAGGCTGTCAGCCTACATTTTGGCTGTACATGTATTAGAAATCAGATAACTGTGTTTGTGGAGATCTGTGCAGATATAACTGGCTACTAGCTATTATTTTAACAAAGAGGTGAAAATACTATGTAGCACAGACTGTGTTAAGTAACAGTCATATGCATTCTTACTAGACACACACACGCATCACACACACACACACACACACACACACACACACACACACACACACACACACACACACACACACACACACACACACACACACACACACACATACACACACACAAACACTGTTCTGTATCTTATAAACCTTAATTAACCACCAGGACATCACAAGCTGGTATATATGCTGGTATATTTACTTTAAAGGTGACACCCTGGCCTGCATAATTATATATATGTATTGCAGCTTTCTAGGAATTGTCATGAAGGACAGATAGCTGGTGGTTTGCAGTAGAAAGGGAAAAATTTATGTGAATATGCAAAGTACATGAAGTTAGACATGATAAAAAAATCATCTGTTTTATCAGTGAAGTACCGTGATTAACATTAAATGTCTTCTATAAAAGGAATCATTAACACCACATAGCCTAATAATCAGTGAGAAGTAAGTACATGAGGTGAAAGGGTGATGAGTGAACTATATATACAAATTAACCCTGATGCCACAATATACATAAATGAGGGGTCTGCATTTGAACATTTCACTAATTGAACAAAATAGATCTATTACTCTCCATTTATAGTTGAGACTACACAAAGGCACACTCACAGAAAGAAAACGATGCTAATGTAGGTAATAAAAGATGCAGAATATAATGTTTTAATTAACTGTATAATGTTGCTTTCGAATATCAAACATCTTGTCAAATTTTTACTGAGATTTTTTTTTTGTTTTCTCATGTATAAAACTCTTACATTTTTGCTGAAGCTGGCCTAGTGACTTTTTTTTGCTGTCCAGAGGTGAAGGGTGCATCCTCCTTAGTGCAACAAGTCTTTCACTGGAAATAAACTAAATGACACAAACTAACCAAACACAAGGTCTGGCCACTTAGCATAAAGGGATAAAACCCTGATTACTGACATGGGCACTGGAGAGTCCAGGTAATGGAGGATGAGTTTTATCAGCTGATGCTACAGTCTAACTCTGGTGGGAGAGAGGAAGGTGCTAGGCCCATCCCATTACTAGCACCTAACATGAATGAGTGCTTACGGAACAGGTTGGGTAGGCTTATATTAAGGCACAAACTTTAATGACTAAACTGCCAATAAAGTCAATTTTGCAAAAACATAAGCTAGTTTTGGATCTGCCTTTTTAGACCTTACCTTTCCCTGCTTCTACTTAAAAAACAATGGCAAGTAACAATCACACTTACACACACACACACACACACACACACACACACACACACACACACACACACACACACACACACACACACACACACAAACACACACACACACACACACACACACACACACACACACACACACACACACACACACACACACACACACACACACACACACACACACACACACGCACATGCATGCACACGCACATACACACACACACACACACACACACACACACACACACACACACACACACACACACACACACACACACAAACAAAAAAATCCACGTATCCAAACAAAAATTTAAACTGACAAATGCAGAAGTTACTTATCTTGAGGTCACATTGCTTTTAAAATATTTATGCAAGTTATTGCAAAAGTTCTGCAGTATAATCAAACCACAGAATCACAAGTACTGTGGTGACAGGAGAATACTTACCACATCCGTAGGAACCACTGTTGGAGTCTGATCAGTCATTAACCCAGCAGACCGTGCTCTTTCTGTGTGATACATATTAGTAGTGATTTTGAAGACTTGGTGAGTTTAAGTGACCAGAGTATCAACTCTTAGGTAATGAAAAAATGTTGTTAAGAATAAACAGTCAGGTAAATTCCATTACAAGTTATGTGTGACTTAGGGGATTTATCAAAGCCATGAGGACTTTGTATGTGTCTTCCCCAAAGCGTGCAACATCCAAAAAGAATATATAGTATATTGCCATAGATTGTTCTAAAAGCATATCTTTTTTTAGCCTACTGAATAATACTATATATACCAGGAGTGACAATGTCCCACTGCTTCCCACAGAGACACTTAAAAAGAAAAGTGAGAGCTACTATAAATGGGGAAGTTGCATCCTGATAATAGCCTTATTGTGTGTGTTCTGGGACACAGCAGCCCAAAATATATTTTTGGACACGTAACACAAAGGGAGCAATTCTATAGTTATTTATAGATGTGCTAATACTCTTTGCTGCTCTTGTCCATTTTGTTTAGATCCTGAAACTCACAAGTGAAAACTTTCTTGTTTAGGCTATAACAAAGTAGGCAGCCTATAATGACAAGCATGAGGCCAGGGTCCTGCAGACTACTACAAAGATTCTAAGGCTAGTGTTAAGGCAGGTCTAAATAAACTAAATGATGACAAAAGCAGAGTCTACAACACTGTTTTGTAGAGCTAAGTAGCTTGTAAAAATATTTACAGAATTGCAGATATATTCCCAAAATATTGTCTGGGGGGCATTTCCTCCTTTCTGCACAAATTATGTGTGATACAGGACATAATGCAACAAGATGACAGTATTATGACTCCTAATGCATAGGTTTGTTCTTCAGGGATAAGGAAGAAGAGGGTCCTGTCCCCCCCAACCCGGGATTATTCATTTGATAAAACAACACCAAAAAATCCAGTAAGTTGAATCATTGCCTAACAAAAGGCTCACTTATACACACACATAAGTGGTTACATATGTGTGTATGTGTGGTTTGATATAGATGTAGATATTTAATATAGTTATGAATGCCTTCTGTGGAGCTGCTTCAACCTGTATCTTCTAAAGTGAGGGCTTTTGTTATCATAAAATTAATGATAGAAATACTAAATATATCTAAAGATTGTAACAGTGGTCCAGTTCTTTCACTCTTGCCTGTAAAGCATGTAGCAGGTATCAAGCATTCTCGTGGTTTGAGACAAGTAGAATTTCATGGCAATTGGATACTCTGCCAGATTTTTTCTTTGCACTTGGCTAACCCAGACCACAAACCTGGTTATTGTGCTGTTGTTAAGATGGAGTCTTTCAAGCTGCATCATCCTCATGGCAGACTTTCATTATTACACAGAGATTTAAGTATGTCACATTACAGCAACCTACAGTATGATTTTGAAATAATGCAAATGCACGTTTTCCTGCATTTATCAGTTTTTGCTAACTAGGTAATTACACAGAAACTGTTTTGCTAATATGTGATCCAAGAGTTTATCTTGTAAGTGGCACAAACTCAGGAGAATGAGATCTTAGCTTAGCTGTCAATGATCAGCACTTCTTATGCCCTACTACAGTGTTAATCATTTACCATAAATCCAAGCACCAAGGGAACAGAACCCTCGGCCTTCTGAATTTCCTAGTATTGAAAGCAAGGGTGCTTCCTGCTCTGCCACTAAGAATCTGCGTTTTAGTTGACACAGCATACACTTACCATAAAATTCTACTTGTATTTGGAAGACCACTGGTATGTTTCATCCTTTTAAATGTGTTATAAAATACTTAATACTGCTCAAGTACAACAGTTAAATCAGGTACTGGTCAGTGCTCTTCGATTATTGCTAATGAATTGTTTTGACGCTTGCTATTTCCATTTTTTTCTTCTTAACATTGTGTATTATTCTCTAGATTGCTTAATATGCTACATTTTACTTACTATGCCTATAGAATAGATTTTCAATTAAAATACTAATCCTCATGACATTTGTCTGCAGAACATCCATGACTAGTGTTCTGTGCATGACAATAATTGTAACTTGGTGCAGTTATACCCTCAAGAGATCTCTTTCATTTGCAGACATACCTAGATCAATTATATTGCTGATCTTTCAGTAAAAGTATAAAATTCAGTGTTAAATACTAGGATATGCAGGTTCTACTCAGTTTTGTTTTCATTTTATTGGTTTATTATCGATCATGAGACATAATAGTTTAATTTAAAATGTACTGTTGGTCTCAGTTTGCCATTTCGACTTATGTAGTTCTAAGCAAAAGCCATCTGGATTTTATTTGTTTCCAGTAAAACTTTGCCACTCTTCAAATGAGTGCTTGTCTTTTTTGTGTTTTACATATTTGTATCCACTGCAGTGTGTATACACACACACACACACACACACACACACACACACACACACACACACACACACACACACACACACACACACAAACACACACACATATATGGATCTACTTCACATGACTGAAATATCAAAATACTGAATTTCATTTGACTGAGACCACAATACCTAAGTGTCAAATTACTGAAAACTCATTTGACTGAATCTCATTATCCTGAAAGCTTACAATGCTGAATTTCAAAATACTGAATTTCAAGCCATAGACATGCACACTTGCAATAGCAAAGACTAACTATTTCCAAAACTTAAAAACTACTTACTTACCCTTTTAACAGAAACTGGACAATATAAAACCAAACTATGTGGGGGGCTATGCAACCAACACTCCCCAATGTGGGGGGATGCACCTCCCCACCCCAAATATATATACTAACACACTACAGTGGGGAAAAGGGCATATATCTTTTACTTACCTTACAGTACTGTACACACTGCAACTACTGCCGGGAGCACACAAGGCATCCACCATATTACTTTATACACTTGCCATAAATATGTAAAGAGATATATCCACATTTAGAAACACTACACCATCTATGCTACTATGGGTATTCTGACAGTCAGCACTTTAAGTTACAGTAACTTCTTTTATCACAAGCAAGTCACAGGTGAAGGGAAACACACATCACTTCTCTGGCTTAATATTCAGTATTTTAAAATTCAAAATTGTATACAAACACACTCCTGTGGAAGGCTGGCACAGGTTCACTAGCTATGCCCCTTCTGCCCAGACTAAAAGGTAGTACCAGCTGCCACCAACCACCCTTTATCAGCTACTATAAGGCCCTTCCCAAAGGGTGACCAATTTTACTGAGTAATGTTACTATTATCTAAATGGTAAGTGTGACCAGACATTTAAGTCTATTTAAGAGTGGCCTGTACAGTATTACATAATACATATGCAAGTACTCTAAGAGCTTAAATATCTCTAAACAAACCAGGCACATTTAAAAGGTTTAAATGAATTTAATAACAAATAATAAAAGCACAAGACAATGCTCAATAACTCAACATAGTGACAACAGAGTTCAGAATCACATGAAATATTTTAAAACAGTATTGCAGGGCAGTCTCATATACATACAGAAAACATCTAGACTGATCTTACTATATTCCTATCAATTTCTAAGAGACACTAGGTTCTAAATAACTTACTTACTTTACTTACAGTACCAGGCAAATAACAGTGCTGAATGAGAGAATGTTGTCAGATCCAAAGACAAGATGCAAAATACATAGATTCACTCTCTGAGATAGTTCTTAAACCACTATCAACCATTTATGCTGGGTTATCTCAGATTACATAATTCTTATCACTTCTGCCTTTAGTTCTCAGGCTAACAGAAACTTTAAAATGAACATAGACATATGTGTCAAAAATACTTATCTCTAAGAAGTTGCCTGGAACTGGAAGTCGTAAAACCAGTTAAATACTTTTACCCTTGAAACCTGTAATTATTTCTATTTCCAGACAATAGAAAGAATTTCTAGCTGCAGACATTCTGTCTCTTTGCTGTATTACAAACTTTATAGCACATCATAAAACTCTTTACTTATTTTCTCAGAGTTTGCAAGTTAATTCTGTATGTCCCAACTTCTACTATAAAAACATACATTTACACAGGCATATAGTACATAAACATGTCAGCTCTTTTCCAGCAGGGTGCACTGTGATTACATTTTTGAAGCTCAGTACATAATATACAGTTTACTTACATTTGTAAGACAAACCTATGGATCATATTAATATTTACAATGACTTAGAATTATTTACAAAATACTAGCTAGCTGGGCTGCCAGTTTCACACCCCCCCACGAGAACTCAAGCAAGTTTTTCAAGTGACCCTTGAGAAATTTTGCTTGAAAGGGTTGAGCCTATCTGGGAATACCTTACCCCATTCCCTGTCTTAACAGTCCATCTGCGTTGGCATTGCGAACCTCCCCGCGGTGCTACACTAACATATCATATGGTTGCAATCCTAGGCTCTACTCTAGTATCTTACATTTTGCTGGTTGGCTCAATGTAGCCATGTTAGGGGATGGTGGTCTGTAACCACAGTGAATTTTCTTCCATACAGATAAGGCTGAAGTTTCTGCAGTGCCCACACTATGGTTAGGCATTCCTTTTCTACAGCTACATAACATTCCTCCCTGGGCTGGAGCCTATGACTGAGACAAACCACTGGGTGCTCCCTCTGAAGAAATCTGGCTAAGTACAGTCCTACCCCATGGTTTGAAGCATCCACTTGCACAACTAATTATTTGCTGTAATCTGTTCTGGCTAACACAGGGGGGTCCTCCCAAAGCTCCTTTAAGTTTCTGGAATGCCTGCTCACATACTGGGGCCCACACTAGCTTATCTGGCCTGTTTTTCCTTGTCAGGTCTGTGAGGGGAGCAGCTATGGTACTATAATTGGGAACAAACTTTCTGTAGTAACCTGCTGTCCCTAAAAATGCCCTCACCTGCTTTTTGGTAACAGGTGTAGGGCATGCCTGATTGGCCTCCACTTTGGCCATTTATGGCCAGATCTTACCACTCCCCACTCTATGTCCCAGGTTGGGGACCTCAGCCATACCCACCTGACATTTGCTGGGCTTAATGGTCAACCCTGCCCTCCATAGTCTGCCCAGCACCTCCCTGACATGCTGAATGTGCTCTTGCCAGGAATGGCTGTAGATGGCAATATCATGTAGGTAAGCAAGGGCAAAATCTCCTGCTCCTTCTAGGATATGATCTACCAGCCTCTGGAAAGTTGCTGTGGCATTTTTCATCCCAAAGGTCATCTTTGTGAACTCATACAAGCCAAAAGGAGTCACAAAGGCTGACCTCTCTCTAGCACTGGGAGTTAAGGGCACCTGCCAGTAACCCTTGCTAAGATCAAGGGTGGCGGGTGGTAAGATACGTAGCCCCACCCAGCTGCTCTAGGCCTTCATCTGTCCTAGGCATGGAGTACGCATCTGACTCTGTGTGACTATTTAATTTCCTGTAGTCCACATAGAACCTGGTACTGCCATCCTTCTTTGGTACCAGCACCATCAGTATCACTGGGGGAGGACCAAGGACTGCTGGACTCCTGAATTACCCCTAGTTCCAACATTTCCTGTATCTACTCCCTCAGAGTATGTCTGTTATAGAGTATAAGGGGCCTGCCTAATAGGCCTTTAGGGTCCTGTATCCACCTGGTGCTGCACGAGGTTGGTGTACCCTAGTTTCCCAGTGAACATGTCCCCAAACTCCTGTAACATTGCTCGGATTTCTCGAACCTGGGTAGGAGATAGCTGCTGGGACATTGCTACGCCTTGCACTGAGGTGTCAGTCTGAGCCTCACTGAGGAGATCAGTTACCAGATCTCCCTTGGACTGCTCCTCCAATCCACTGCAAATACTCAGCACAAGGGCCTCCCTATCATGGTAAAGTTTCATCATGGTAACATGGTACAGTTTGTTCCCCTGCCTTACTGCCTAACAGTTCTACCATGTAGCTTACCTCACTGACCTTTCTTACCACTTTGTAAGGTCCCTCCCTAGCTGCCTGCAGCTTGTTGTGTGTGACAGGAATAAGAACCATTATCTGCTGCTCGACAGCATACTCACTAGCTCGAGCATTCCCATCATACCAGACCTTTTTCTGCTGTTGGGCTTCTGCCAGGTTCTCCTGGGCCAACCCCATGAGTTCCCTGAGCCTTGTCCTGAGGTTTAGGACATATGCCACAACAGACTCCTTGTGGGATTCACACTCATCTTCCCAATCATCTCAAATTAAATCTAGAGGTCCCCTCACCCTATGCCCATGCAAGGGTGAAAAACTTGTGGATTCCTGGGGAACCTCTCTGTAAGAAAACAACAGATGGGGCAAATATCTGTCACACTCCCTTTTAAACTGGTCTGCAAATGCCCATAGCATGGTCTTTTGTGTAGATTTTAACCTCTCAACAAGCAGTTAGTCTGGGGATGGTAGGGGGTGGTGTTTAGATTCTTCGCCCCACAGTACTTCCACAGATAAGTCAACAGGTCTGATATGAAATTGGTACCTCTGTCAGTCAGTATTTCTTTTGGGAAACCTACCCTGCTAAAAATCTCTAACAAAACATCTGCCACCTTTTCTGCCTCAGTGGAGGACAGAGCCACTGCCAGAGGGTGTCAGGTAGCATAATCTACTACCACTAGGATATACTTTTTCCCTGTAGAACATGGGGTACACATAGGCCCCACAATATCCATAGCTATCTGAATATCTGAAATGGCTTGTAAATTACAAGCAAAGGCATCAAAGGAGCTTTCATCTTGTCTCCTGCCTTGCCTACCTTTTGGCCATGCTCACAGGTCCTGCAGTACCCTGTTACATCTCTGGAAATCCCAGGCCAATAGAAGTGCTGCATAATATGTCCCTTGGTACATTTTATGCCCATAAGACCTGCAAAGAGAATATCATGGGCTATGGCTAGAAATGCCAGATGGTAGGCTCTGGGCACTACCAACTGCTCTATTCTCTCACCCTCTAGCCCTCCCTCAGCGGTCCACTCTCTATACAGTAACTCTTTGTCCCATTATACAGATTCCCCCTTCCCTTGAGAATCAGGTGCCTCACTAGCTAATTCTCTGAGGCTGTGTAATGTAGGGTCTGAGAGCTGAGCCTATCTCAACTCTCTCTTTGTAACCTTTCTCAGCTCCCCTTCCACAGGAAGTCTGGTATCTTCTGACAGTAGTGCCTCACTGTCAGCCTGGGTACTACTACTCACCTCTGCCCTTGCAATCACTCTGTCCAAAGGAACATCAGTACCCACAAGAAGTTGTGGCTTACCTTCAGTCTCACTGCTATAGGGTAGCTCCCTCCCTGAAGTAACCACCTCACCAGTCCTGGCTGCAAATGTGGGGTCTGTCTTTGTCTCCCCCAGGCTACCAGACCCACATGCTTGTCTCCAAGGCTGACTGTGTGTAACTGCACGAACACACAGTACTGCATTTCCAAAATCATTCCCTATTAAGACATCTGCAGGGTTGCAGTTTGGCACCATTGTTGTCTAAAGACAACCTACTGTTGGCATTTTGTCATTCCCACTTACTGGCTTTACCTTTTGTTCCCCACCTTGCCTCCATGGACATCTATATGCTACATGGCCCTACTGGTTGCATTTAAATAAAACATTTAACCCTAGATCCTGTATGAGTACTTGGACTAGTGACTTCCCCTGCTACTGGCAGAGTCTGTTGGGGCAGTCTGGGCTGCCCACCATAGGTTCCTTTAGACCCATGAGCAGCACTGGGTGTCCCTTTCCTGTGCATGGATTCTCTGTGAGCTAGGTATAGATCTCCCTTTTTCCCCAAGTCATCTACAGTAGTGCATTGTCTATCAGCTAACCAGATCTTCATGTCCTCAGATAAAGTGCTAAGGGCTTGCTCCATCACCAAAAGGTCTGCCAGCCCTTCAGAAGTGGTGACCTGACATCCACTCACCCACCTATGAAAATAAGTGCTTAGTTCAGTAACATATTTATACACACTTTCATCTGCCTTGGGTCTATGCTCATGAAACTTTTTTCTATAAGCTTCAGGAGTTAACTTAAACAAATTCTAGCAAACAGTTCTTTACAACATTATAATTTAAGCAGTCATCATCAGATAATTTGTAATGAACATTTACAGCTTTACCATGGAATAAGGGGGTCAGGAATCGTACCCAGAGCCCTTTGTCAACATCATACTGTTTACATACCCTCTCAAACATATGAATGAAACAATCAAAATTATCCCCCTCTGTAAACTGTGGAAGAAAGTTACTGACCTTTGTTGCTTTTGGGGTTCGGTTACTCTCTTCCTCATTACCTCCATGACTTTGGCAAAGAGTCAGAATCTCCTTTTCATGTTGCCTCTGCCTCTCCTTCTCCTCACCATCAAGGCATAGCAGTTTCTCATTATCCTCAGCCTGCAGACGTCTCAGTCTCTCTGCTGCTTCTATTTCCAAATGCTTGGCCTCCAACTCAAGTCTCTTTAACTCCAGATGGATTTTTATGTCCTCTGTGGAAAGGTTGAGCTGTTCATTTTCTGAGTGTTTTACATCTCCACAGCCAATCTGATTGTCCTCCTGGATGCTATTATCTGATGTAGCTGTGACTACAGTGGCAATCATGTCTGCTTTAGTCAGGTTGGCATGCACCAGTCCTTTAGCCTGGCACATATCAGCCAAATGGCTCTGTCAGCTTGCCATACTCCTCTGCTGACATGCTTGCCTGTTCTCCTTGACTAACTAAGCTAACAAAAGAAATAAAACAATTGTGATATGAACTCTGAATGTTCACTGTGTGGTTGATTTTGAGTGCAGAAACACCTTCAGTAATCACTGTACATAAGCTACAGCAATTCAATATCCACACCAGTACAAGCCAATTAATATGTGATGTGGCTAACTCACCATTATCAACCAATTAATATTTGATGTGGATATCCCACCACTGTCAAACAATTTATATGTGATGCCCTGCACTGGCCCAGTAATCAAAGAGACTCAATCCTCACCACTAGCAGCGGTGAGGGATGTGCACACTTGGAGGATAACAAGTACACACACAGTAAGTATTCTATGAGCTTAAATATCTCTAAACAAACCAGCCACAATTAAAAGGTTTAAATATATTTAATAACAAATAATAAAAGCACAAGACGATACTCAATAACTCAACACAATGACAACAGAGTTCAGAATCACAGGAAATGTTTTAAAACAACATTGCAGAATAGTCTCACATAAATACAGAAAACATCTAGACTGATCTTACTATATTAATATCTATTTCTAAGAGAAACTATATTCTAAATAACATACCTACAGAGCCAGGCAAATACAAGTGCTGATTGAGAGAATGTTGTCAGCTCCAAAGACAAGATACAAAATGCACAGATTCACTCCCTGAGATAGTTCTTAAACCACTATCAAACATTTCTGCTGGGTTATCTCAGATAACATCATTCTTGTCACTTCTGCCTTTAGTTCCCAGGCTAACAGAAACTTTAAAATTAACACCTCTGTGTCAAAAATACTTATTCCTAAGAAGATGCCTAGAACTGGAAGTTGTAAAACCATTTAAATACTTTTACCCTTGAAATGTGTAATTATTTCTGTTTCCAGACAATAGAAATAATTTCTAGTTGCAGGCATTCTGTCTCTTTGCTGTATTACTAACTTTATAGCAAGTTAACTCTGTATGTCCCAACTTCTACTATGAAAACATACATTTGCACAGGCATATAGTCCATATGCATTTCTGCTCTTTTCCAGCAGGGTGCACTATGGTTACATTTTTTGAACTCAGCACATAACATGCAGTTTACTTACATTTGTAAGACAAGCCTATGGATCATATTAATATTTCGTGTATGACACACAATGGGTCACTATATATATATATATATATATATATATATATATATATATATATATATCCATATCTATCTATATATATATATATATATATATATATATATATATATATATATATATTTACATATAGCTATATACGGGTCTACTTCTAAATAACGTAATTTCAGAATCTCAAAGATCATAATACCAAGATGAGAATCACAAAACTTAAAAATGCCAAATGTAAGTCTTGCCAGGGCAAGTAAATACTTGCCCAATGTGGGGAATAATGCCCTTTGTCCACTGCAGTGCAGTCCCAGAATTGGTATGTATAGTTGGGGGATGGGGGCCACAGCCCTCCACATCAGGGGGTGTGATGGATGTAATCCCTCACCTAGTTGGGTTTTAGATAGTGTGATGTGTTTTATTGTTGTGTTGGGCAAGTGTTTACTTGCCCTGGGAAAACTTAACGTGGTTCAGCATTTTAAGTTTTGAGATTCTCATCTCAGTATTTTCATACCTATCTATATATATATATATATATATATATATATATATATATACATATATATAAAATATATGTATATGGGGGTTACCTTTATTACATCGACAGCCCACTACATCGAATTCCACTTCTCCGATATGGCAGAACACCAACAAATGAAGAGCCAAAATTTCCCGCATGGTATGTTACCGTTTAGCCATCCAGAACTGAAAAACTGTCATTAAGCCGACTACAAAAATAACACCCCCCTATATGGGGGGCTTTGCCCCCACACTCTGCCTGACTTAATATTCCAACTCTGAGAATGCACTACCACAGGGGTATGGGGCAAAGTTCAGGTGGATAGCCAAATGGTAACTTTTCATAGATTCATAGATTAGTACTAGGCTAATTGCCCTTGTGAGCTATTTTAAGTCTAGGCAATTATCCCCTATGATTCTCAAACCCTGTACCTTGTGTTTGTAAGGCAAACACCTTCACCATTAGGCCACCCTCCCACTCCCAACTTACCATGTGGGAAACTTCTGCTCCTCATTTGTCGATGTTCTGCCATGTCGGAGAAGTGGAATTCGATGTAGTGGGCTTTTGACGTACTAAGGGTAACCCATATATATATATATATATATATATATATATATATATATATATATATATATATATATATATATATATATATATATATATATATATATATATATATATAGATAGATATATATAGATATATATATATATATAGATATATATAGATATATATATCAAAGGGAAAAAAGAACACACAGACAAATAATTCAGTAAAAACTACAAGGAAAACACAGACCCCAGGATTTAATAACATCTTTGTAGGCACAGTATACAGCCTACATGGAATGTTACTGTATATTTTCTGATGATTTGTATAAAAAGAAGTTGTTATATAAAGAAAGTATTTTCATTTTGAAATATGACACTTTATTTCCTCAGGGTCTGAATGTTGAATGTAACAGGAGGCTTCTTATCTGATGAGAAAGCAGTATTAAGTATTTTTGAATGTTTATTGATTAATTGGTTTAGGCTAATTGTTTAATTGTTAGATGTATTAGGGTATATAAACTGTGTAAGTTATGTGATGTTTTATACTCCTTGAAGGTGGTTGCTGAAGAGCTAGAGGTACAATAAACTGGTGTTTTAAGTGGATTCTTCATCTGTGGCCTTCAGTTTTATCTTTCTTTTTGGTTCGTGCAGTGTATGGAATGTTACTGTGTCTGTGTACATGGTTTCCCTTTGGCAGCACACCATACATATTAATGATGGCACGTTAATGAGGAAGAGCCAAGGAACATGGTATTGGATAGTGCAGGGAGTGGTGTAGTGATAACCATGTCCACAGAGAACTAAGAGACTCCCTGCACTGTCCTAGTGTTTTATTTTCATCTATTTTTTTTTGTTTAAATAAGCATGATTGCACAGCAGGGAGTGGAGTGCAGCAATGCTAAGCAGTGCCCAGATACCTGCCAGACATTTAAACATAGAAACCGGATGCAATTAATTATTTATTTAAATGTGATATTTAAGCATATCTAAGTGTGTTTGCATGGTGCAGCACGGAGCTCAGCACTGCTTATAAGTGGTTCAGTGGTATATATGAAGGCATACTGGATTTTTTAACATCCACATAGCTAAATGGGTAGAGTGATGTCTTCATGTGCAGTAGGTCCAGGGTTTGAATACATGGAAGGGAAAATAAATATTTAATTTTAATATACAAACTTTGCAGATTAATTTAAAATATGGCCCTGTTGTGCTCTGCTAAGACCTGCTAAGCACCACATAAACATAATAATGGCTGCCAGTGTTTATGCAGTGCTCGGCTCTGTTTAGGTTCATAGGTTTATATTGGCTGGTTTATGTGCTGCTAAGCTCAGCTAAGACCTCGGTTCTGCAAATTTTCACACTTCTTTGCTTAGCTGCGCTGGTATGAGTGCTGATAAGTGATGCAGCACTTTTTTAAATGTTGCCCAATGATGTGTAAGGCCAGAAAAACAGCTTATATTAAGCCCGATAGGCAGGACTACATCAGATTCCATTGCAGTTCTGTCTCAGAAGGGTACTATGGCTGGTGTTGGTGAAGGTGCATGCTTCTAGGTGCAGCGTTGGAACATTTTGGAGTCTAGGGTCATGGTTGGACTCCTAGCAAAAAAACCATGATGACAAGCTGCTGCAAGGAGGTTACCAGTGCTTAAAGTGTAAGGCAGCGGCCTGGGACCAGCTGGCCAGGGAACTCACCAGTGTGACTGGTATCCCCTGCACAGGTGAGCAGTGTCATCATCACCATGATGACCTGACTTGATGAAAGGGGGATCTCTTGTACATCTGGGTCTAAGAAGTTTGGGCAGAGAATACCCCACAATTATGTAAGTAAATTTACCTCTGTCTTACCAATATATAATCTGAATGTCTGCAAAACTGGTATGCATAATGGTGTGCTTCTCTTGCATCAGCTGCAGCAGAGAGTCCTCACAATGTTGAGTCGTATGGTGGGTGCTTGGCCATGTTGTGCAGTGAGTGTGGTGAATATGGATGTACTTTTCTAACCGTAGTGAAATAAGCAAGAAAGGGTAAAGCATGAACTGCATGAAAGTATAGACAATAAAGTCTGTAGTGCAATAAATGTGGAATTAGAGCTGTATTGCAAGACATGACTAATGCCAACTGTGGTGCAATAAAACATAAAACAATATCAGTAACTGCATTCAAGTATATACAATAAAGTAGGTAGTGCAGTAAATGTGAAATTAGAGCTTTGTTACAAGAAATGAATATTGCCAACTGTTGTGCAATAAAAACATAAAACAGTACCAGTAACTGCATTAAAGTATAAAGTCTGTAGTGCAATAAATGTGGAATTAGAGCTGTAGTGCAAGAATGAATAATGCCAACTGTGGTGCAATAAAAACATGGAACAATACCAGTAACTGCATTAAAGTATAAAGTCTGTAGTGCAGTAAATGTGGAATTAGAGCTGTATTACAAGAAATTAATAATGCCAACTGTTGTGCAATAAAACATGAATCCATACCAATAACATCAAGGAAAATGGTGTACATCAGGATTGTCTTGATGTAACCATTGCGGTAGGGCTGTATGCACTCAGACTGTAAAGTAAGGTGCTGCAGTCAAGTAAAACACTGTAATAGCTGTGGAATGCAAATCTAATGGCTGCCAATTATATTGTTTGACTCGTATAGTACTGTTCAAGGCTGTCTCTAGGTCAGTCGTTCACATAATGCCCTGTCACCCATAGACATCAAGTAATCAAGGCATATGTCTGAAGTAGCCCACTCCATGAGCTGATATTGTTTGTTGAATTTACAGACATTTCACCCCACTAACAATAACTCTTATACACCAGTATTGTTTATACTGATATATAGCATACCAACTATCCTCATCATGTCTGTATTTCATGTATGTGTGTTCTACTGTCAGTGCAGTCTAGTATAACACTGTAGTAGTACTGCCAGGTCATATTCTGGTTCCAGGTAATCTCTAGGCAAATAGTCTGTCAGTAATCAGCAGTGACTCAGCAGCTCAGTTTGTTAAATGCTCTGTATATAGTACATTTTGCCACACACAGACCAGGGATCAAATCCAGTGCTATGTAGCACTAAATATTACAGTAGCAGTCATGTAATGCTCACAAATTCTCTCTCCACAGGAACTACATGTAAATGGGTTAGGTAGCCCATATTATGGGTAGATAATTGTGTGTTTAGTTTTCACAGATGGTTAAAATCATTAGCAAGAATGTGTAAAATCATCAATGTGCAGTTAAAAATAATATGTGTAATCTTGGTATGGCTATATGCCTGGACAGTCTGTTAAAAGTTGCTGCAGTCAATTAATACATTCCATGCAGATGCCCTCTGCAATAACTATTATTGGGTTCTATTCCCATGCCTGCCAACTAAGGCATGACTGCTGTTTATTGTCTGTACTGTGCACATACATGTCTCTCAAGTGTCACAATTTCACTTTATGTAATTAATAGTGAGCACACTGCTGTTACAGGAATGCCATGTAAATGAGTACCTAGATTGCAAAGTATCACCATATCTGCACATAGAACGCATTGGTAGTTAAATAGGTCCACCTGATGTGCGAGTGTTCTGTGCAGGTGTGTATCCGCAACTATTACTGTTTGGCCCGTAGTGTCATATGCAAATAGCTTGAGAGGTATGTACATGCTACATCAGCTACAGGGGATTTGTACTTACTGAACACATAAAGAAAATACAGACCCATAAAGTAGATAACAGTACTGTTGTTAAGGAAGCGAGCTGCAGTGGTACTAACAGACTATGTTTCTCTCTCACTCCCCACCCCTTATCTTCATTTATTCATTACTGTTATTCATTGGTTATGGTTTACTATTAAGATATGTTGTTGCATTACCTGTCATTTGGGGGATTTGTTTTATTATTGCTATGTATTATAATGGTTGCATATTAACATATCTTGTTAAATTATCTATTTTATTGGTCTTATGCTGTAACTGTTACTGGCATGCTGTTATACTGACTACTATGTTATTTTTTTGTGTTTCACATAATATGCATTGATATGTAATTGAGTTATTTCCAGTGTTCTGCCATGCTGTTATTACTAACAATGTTTTGTTAATAACTAACCGATACTTATTGCTATGCATCCATTACCACTGCACATCAGGGTAGGCCAATTCCGGGTGATCCACCTACCTTGCCTCAACTGGCCATAGCACCGGGTCCTAGCACATCTGGGACCCAGGCCTGTGGTGCCCACTCCATTGCCGCTGCACCACCTGTGGTGTTGGGTGGAACTGCTTTAGGGGATAAGGCATGGACTCCCCTTGGGAGCGGTGAAAGAGGGGCTTCGGTCACACAGGATCAACTGCCAGTCATGGTGTGCAAGATTGTTCACTGGAGCTATGAACACCGCCTGCTCCAAATTGAGAACATGCTGGCCAACCTGGCGGGGCAGGCTCACCCTGGTGCCCAGCCTCCAGCACAGCCACCCTCGGGACAGTGAAGGAGCAATGCCAACAGTCCTATGTGTGGGGACATGAGTCACACTGCTACCATCTGGAGGCACGTGCGACTTTGATCCACAACACCCTCCCCATCCAAGGTGTTTACCTCCTCATGTATCACATGCCACCCCTGTCAGCTGTCTTATCTGTCTTATATGTCTGAAAATGCATCCTTTCCTACCCAATTTACCTCATCACGCATACCTATGTCCCTTCCCCTACATTCTACTTTTATCTTAAAAAAAAAAAAAAATGGGCACCTCTCCACAAAAAAAAATATATACATAGCTCTCCATTTCATACATGTGCCCACTGGGCACCACTAATTTGGTCTAATTGTCTTATCAACCAGTTATGTTGTCCTCACCCCTCTCTCTGGGGTTTTAGAGTTCAACGTCATATACAAAACCTGGCAAAATGCACAGCTGTTGCTGTACAAGATATGGATAGCTATGTTTTTTTCCTACACCCTTTTTGCACATCCCTAACTGCATTTCACTATGTTTTTCTCCCTGCTTGCCCCCATTTCACCATTTCCCTATGACCCCCTTTTTTCTTTATATTTTTTAGTGCAGGTTTGTGCAGATTTGCACAGAGCGGCACACCACGCCACTTCGCTTAGCTAACCTTAAATGAGCTTTAATGATTAAATGTGTTTATTACACTGCTAAACATGTACAAAATAAACACCTCTGCTATGTTTCCAACCTGGGCTCCTCTCAACTACAGCATACTGCATTAACCCACCATGCCACACAGACTCTAATTAACACATGTGTTTTCATCAAAACATACTGATTGCCACTAACGATCATTAGGCATATCTTAGTGGAGCTGCACGCCATGCCGCGCAAACTGGAATCAAACCTAATGGGGAAAATGGGAGTGTACCTTGGACTCTGGTGCAATGATAAAGCAGCAGACAGCCAAAGAAATAATAGTAGAGGTAGGTGAGACCTGTGATAGCAGGTAAATGTGCCCTTTTATCAGCAACCTGCTGAAATACACCTGCTAAGGCATCGATGGCAAAATACATATGTTCAGCTGGGAGCCTGGTGCAGAAATACAGCCTTTGAAAGCCATGCACATTCTGATGGATGCAAACAATATGTGTTACAACCTGTATGTCTGCACATGCATCTTGCAAATACATTTGTTGCAGCACTAACTCAGTAGCTCAGTCTGTTAAATGCCTTGCATGCAGTACATTTTGCCACACACAGTCCTGGGTTCAAATACAGTGTTGTGTTGTACTTCAAATACATTATTGTGAAGACAGCAGGTAATGACTGAGGCATATAAACTTAATCTCCACAGGTTACTTCTAATTAACTGCTACCCAGTTTTGCAAGTCAAAGGCCTGTAGGTAGGGACATCCTGCACATATCCATATAACCTAACTGTATATTTTGCCTACTACTCTGTTATTGGCACTGTTGCATAACAGACAAACCTTAAGAACATGTCTGAATTGGACTATAAAGTGTACCCTTACCCTGCCTCTGCCATAATGACAGGGCTGCCACAGCTGCCACAGTTACATGTACAGCTTGATGTCCTCAAAAGTGTCCACACTCCCCCCTCCATGTGCTCTAGGCTGCAGCAGTAGCTGCAGCCTGTAGCATACACAATTATATGTAAAGTTAGCTGCTACACACCTACCATACCTCCCAACCCCCCTACAACAAGGGGTCCAGACACAGCCATATGTAATGGGGGGGCTAAGGCCCACAGATAGGGACATGTGTAACAGATTGCCCCTACAAAGATAGTAGGTTGATGGACTAACAACTATTGCATTAACATGCATATTCTGACAGGTATGAAGTCTGACACTCAAGTGTGTCTCTTTCCATACTGACCTCAGCCCACAATGTTTGCCAGTGAACTGCAGATGACCACAATGTCATGGGACACTGACCACAAATATGATGCAAAACTGTGGGCATACTCCATAAATCTCTAAGGTTGACGGTTATGGTACTTGATACTGTACTCCACACCTCAGTGATGTCCATCTTAACAACTAAGACAGGGACACAGGTCTACATGAAGGCCTTATATATTGTAATGTGGTGGCATGTCATCGGCTAGTGATACTGCAGTTTGGCTGTTTTGGCTGCAAATAGCAAATCTGAGCCACAGATTGATGCAGAGGCAATTACCTACCAATGAGCATTACCTTAAAAAGGGAAACAGCTGGTCATGGGGAACAGGTCTGTATGAGACTTAACTCACACAGAGAACATCTTTGCAAAACATTACTGGAAGCAAAGTTCAACATGGGAGGATGGAGGTATAGGTAATAGGAATTACAGCAGTAAGCCTGTCTTAGTTCGATGGTTATGACGTGTCAGTGATACTCTGCTGTCTGACACCTACAGGCATGCTTCTCAACTGTCCCTGATTTTCAATCACATCTCAGCTCTGCCCTATCAATTCCTCCTGCAATGGTTGGCTGTTGTAGAAAATCTAGTGGATTACACATAATACATAGTGACAGTGAGTAAAGGTGTACACTCTTGTAACATCAAATGATGTACTGTAATTCACCTCCCTCATTCAGTCACTGTCTCACATACATAGTTCTGACAATTTAAAAGTGTTTCTGGATGTCCCTGATGTACTCTGGCTAAGTTCCCATTTCTGTTGACATATTTGGTTGATGGCTATGCCTAACATACCTGTCAACCTCTTACAGCATGAAAGCAGGACAAAGCCATATTTTCTCAGGAAACCAAGGCCCAAACTCAGTTACAGTGTTTAAATATTTGTCAGAGAGCCACAAGTTTGTGGGGAAATGATCAAAACTGTGAAACAAACATCCTGACATTCTGCAAACATCTGTATAGTTGAAAGGTGTGATGCCTACAGGGGACATATACTACAGTAGGTGCGCATTGTTTTCTGTCATTGTGGAACACTGGTGTTGCTGGACTGTTCCCATATAGTTGTAATAGCACACTGTTAATTGTCTGGCAGTTGCAATATGACATATCAGTGGGAGTATGCCTGTACGGGACACACCACAGTAGACTGCACTGCTGGGTGTTGGAACATACTACCTCTAAAAGATTTACAGATGAAATGTTAACTTTCGTGCGACAGCCAGTTTTGATCTCACCAGTCTACCTCCAGCCCATGGTCTGATACTTCCCCTGGCGAATTCAAACTCATTTGTTTTTGGTCAATGGTTCATTTATATATATATATTTTTTGTCTTTCATGTCTTTCATGTTTTCTGCAATGGTTCAGTATTACTGTTTTTTCGGGTCTTTCTAGCTTTTCAGGTTACATATCAGTGCCTTTTTAAGATTTTTTTTAATTAACAGCCCACATTCAGTTCCATATCTTAATACATTAGTTTCTATTGATATCTATTATCCAATAATTTTTCACTATTTTGTTTCTCTTTTTACTTTCTGTATCTTATTTTTTTGGATATCTAGCCTGGTTCTTATTTTTTGGTCTTATTTTATGGTTTTCTAACATGTTATTTTACATACATGTTGTTGCTATTTCTCTAGTACGCTCGGCTTTGCTTATTATGCTCTTTTAGGTTGTCCACCATCCTGACGAAGATTTCAAAAAGTGTAGTCTAACAATGTATTTTACCAGCAAGGGTTGATTTTTTCCAGCAAGACTATTTTTAGTTAACTACATTTTTTTAGCTAATTTTAGCTAATCTCCGAGCTTCACTATTGTAGTTTTAGAGTGATTCTACTAACCACGTATGAGCTGGCTCAGGGTATCTAACCTATCAGATTGTAAGGTGTGATGTCAAGTTGTCATGCCCAATCACAATAAAGGTTTTTTCACCCACACTTGATTGGCTCCCACTGACACACCCCCAGGTACTCTTATAAAAGGAAATCCTCAGGATCACTCTTTCCATTAAGGAACTACGCTTTGATGGTGATTGTACTTCTGGCACTTTTTACTTCAATAAAGTACGACCTTCTAGAATTTGAACTTCGACTACGTTGATTTTTTGCCACCAATGGCGAGCAGAGCTCCTTAGCCGAGCCACATTTATGTTGTTTTGCCTGTTTTTCTGTGTGTTTCGTCTTTGATTTCTAGCTGCCACACTAGCGGTTCCTCTCACCAGGCGACCTGACCAGCCGGAACTACAACCTGTATTCGAAGCCTTTCTAAAGGCTTTACTCAGCCTTCAACCACAAGCACTCGGGTATGCACAGCCTTTCTCAAGGCTTTACCGGTAGTCCAGCTTCTTCACCGACATCCCACCGTACCTTAATTAAGGCAGCCTACCTGGTCATCCATTTGTTCTTGGCTTCCCTAGGGTATTTTATTTGTGGACATTTTTCCTCCTCTTCATAGGAGCTTGAATACCCAGGTTTCACAGACAATAATTTTCCTGCTGGATCTATATATATATATATATATATATATACATACATATATAGGTACTTGGCCCTTAGTATCAAGCACACTCAATAAAATTAAGTCACAATGACTTTCCCCTTGATACTAAGGGCCAAGTACATATACATATATATATATATATATATATATATATATATATATATATATATATATATATATAAGTGCTACAATATTCTGAAAGTCCAAACTCCTGAAACCCAAAATCCTGACACCAAAACCTTGAAAGTTCAAAATACTGAAAGCTCAAAATACAGAAAACACACACAGCATATCAACACTTACTACATTCAGCAATCAACAGAACATGCTGGAGGGACAGGTTCATAATCCAGAGACTGTCCATGCTCTGGAATAGACTTCCCATACATGTCAAGCAGAGCACCTCTCTTGCCCTCTTCAAGAGAAATCTTGATGAGTGTATGGGAAATATAAAGTTCACCCCGGGGATCACTCCAGTGGTTTTACTTGATAGAGGCACTGGGAACTAATGACAGGCAGCACAATGCCAGATCACGTCTATGGGCTAGGCATGTAAAGGCTCCAGGGACATTAGCCTAGTACACACCTATGAACTTATGAACATACATAAAGCTTATCTGATCTGAATGAAATTGATACAAAAATATAACACACTATGAAGGTCTTTTCATTGTTCAAAACAGTCTTAGAACAAATGCAAAGGTAGTAACATCTGACACATTCCTGCACTGTGAGGGAAGATGGGGAGTGAGCAGAAGAGCAGATGCTACATTACATGCCTATGTTTCTACTGATTAGAACTTGTGTATTTTATTCTGAACAGTGTGTCTTCTTGGTAATTTTATACTACAGTTCTGAAATAATATTTGTGTTTTTATATCGCCAGCTTATTTTTGCTGTGTTTTACTACTGTGTTGGGAGTGCCTTCATATTAATTTACTCCCCTTTGTCTGGATCACATCTCATCAGAACTTAGGGAGCACTACCCATCAATGTAGTGCAGATGGACTTAAAAGTTACCACTGCTTCTAGTAGGGTAAGTCCCCCCATTGCCCTGGCCAAATTTCCCATACAGGTATAAATACCACCTTGGGTGTCCCCTGAGAAGAGGCCACTAACCTAGTGAAACTAAACTGGTTAACAAAGTATTAATAAATAAATAAATAAAATAAACTGCATAAAGAAGATAGGACTCATCCTCCTGCTTAAAAGGAAGTTTTCCAGAGTCAGTTTCACTAAAAAGTTTTGGATGGTTTGTGACACAAAGATATAAGCTGTTATGAGCTGCACTTCAACCACTCATAGTGCAAACGACGTGTGTGAACAGTAAATGATGACAGACTTGCTGTGAGTCATGTAGGTTTTATTAGCTTTATTACTTATTTATTTGTAGTGTATGCAGTATGGTGATTATGCTCTAAAATTTAGAAAAATAAGTTGTGTTAAAGTGGTGCAAGACTTGACCTTAACAATTGTTAAGCACCCCTAAGTTGTTAAGGTCAGGTCTAGCACTAGGCAGTCAAATCTGCCAGTACTGACCAATAAACGACAGTGGCAGTACTGATGTTTGAAGGGATAACATGTATCTTCTGACAAACTGTAAAAGTAGTTAGAATAACAGGATGTGTTTGCTGGAAGGTTTTTTTTTTCTTCAAGGTATGAGCTCTGAAACTCAAATATATCACTACTCAGTGACATTAAACCTCCATGATTTGTCAACCCAGACTTTATGAGGAGACAAAACAAATGAGGCAAAAATCTGGACATTCTGAGAAATTCTGGACCATTGAGAACCATGTAAAGTGAGTGTAAACAACAGAAAAGATTACA
>NC_056732.1:1549573447-1549608447 GCF_019279795.1 Protopterus annectens | reverse complement strand
TATTTATTTACTCTTTTCATTTGTTTACCAGTTAAGTTGGACTGCACAAAGCCCCTATTCTAGGAAGGCCCACAGTGAAAATGTCTACACTACATACATTTAGCATATGAGAGACGATTGGCATGTGGTAACGAATAAAAATATATTAGTGCACAAATAACAATAGTGTACATATATGTACGTATCATTTAATCTAAAACCATAATATCTGAACACAAATAATCTAACACAATGGATCTAAACACATTTCATCTAACCCAGTATAACTCATACAACATTAAAAAAAAAAAAAAACTGAAAAAAAATGTTTTTTTGTGGGGGAGAGGCTTAGGCAAGCTCTGCTGTACTTCCCCTCCCATTTTCTGCATAGCAACTCCACAGTTACACTACATTGTGGCAAAATGAAAAAAAAAAAAAAGTGCACCACCATCTTACACAGCTGATGTCAAACTGCAATATTCTGTTTCAGTTTCCTTATTATCAGAGTTACAACCAGTAAAATGTACCGGAGAATATCATTAGAACAGCTGTCATTAGATCACTTTTATAGACCACTTGAGATTAGATAAAGTGATAGACCACTTGAATAAAACTCATACTGATATAATTTGTTAGTCACCCTCCACAAGGGAGTGTGATTCCTCATTTTAACCACAGGATGGCAGTACAGTCCATCAAACCCTCATTCCTAGCTGCTTCCTATAAAACAGAGGGTTTTAACTTTAAACTAAAGGTGAAAAGAAGTAATATACCACATCTTAATATCAGTAGTTCTAGTTCTCCTAGACACAGTCGTGAACAGACTGTCAGAGCAGCTAACCAACCCAAATGAACTTAGGTATCCAACACTTAAATAAATTATAAGTCAACAGCATTTCCACCAAAATATATTAAGTAAACACAATTTTACCTGTGGAACTGATTGTTTTTTGCGAGCACGGGACTGGCTCAGTTTGTCCCCGCTCCATTTGCTCTCGCTACACTCGGGCTCACTCCGCTTCTCTACCCTACCTCCATTCCAACCCACCCCCACATCAATTACATTTATAGCTATACACCACACCCCTAGCCACTCTTCCATCAAAACTATCCAATCACACAGTACATGTAATTATCCCTCACATCAATGCAGCCCATCACACCCTTCTCTATACATCCCAAATTGGATACCACACCCTATATTTCAACGCCATCTCTACCACTTTTCAGCCCTATCCTAGCCCATAACCCATCTCACATCTAAACAATATGGCCTATACTCCAACCAATCACCTTCTACTCACCCTATTACACACATTAGGCCTCTCTTCTCTCCACCTCCTATCCATGTTCTCATCCTACGACACACATCTTTATATCAGCCCTCCATCACCATGGCAAACTGACTCAGCTATCTCTTCCTCCACTACTACCTACTTGCCATTAACACCAAGTGACCTCTCTCCCTCTCCACCACCTTCCTATCTATATGGAAATATCACCTGCAAACTTCGAGCCAACTCCCCCAGTAAAATAATCAAAATAACTCACAAACTAAACAAACCCTACCTCCCTATATACTACAAAAACTCTCATGTTGTGGTGATATTCACCCAAATCCAGGATGCAACACTAGTAATAGCATCTACCCAACAAACCCCAATCCAATATATGTTCGATCTACCTCATCCCTCCTCCTTCTAAACATAAATATAAGAAGCATACTCAACAAAACACATGATCTCCATGCCCTACTAGCCCTATAAAAACCTGACATCGTAGTACTAACTGAAACTTGGCTTAAGCCCAACCACCACAACAATGAAATAACAGCCCCTGGCTATGATATTATACATAAAGATAGGTCAGGGAAAAAAAGGAAGGGGTGTAGCCATCCTTTTCCAAAGTCACCTCTATATAGAACAAATTGAACACAAGTCTCAAGAAATCCAAGACATAGAACTAATATTAGCTAGACTAAAACTAAACCCCAACAAACAAATCATAATAGCTGGAGGTTATATACCACCAGGCAACAACACTAATGGACTTGAAAACCTACTAAATTGGATGAAAATCACTCATCCACAAGAAATCATTCTTGCAGGTGACTTTAACATTGATTGGTCTGACTGTAATAGCCAAAACCCCACCACCCATATTAACCTCCATGGTTTTACCCAAATTATCAATACTCCTACAAGAACAGACAAAACCTCTAAATGACAGTCAGTCTTGGATTGGATACTAGTATCTGACCCCACTCAAGCCCATCTCTCAGGTAGTCTCCCTGACAGCCTTGGTGACCATCAAGCAACATACCTAATTAGAAATTGACCCCACCTAACTAAACAACCCATTGTCAGGGTCATACGAAACAGAAAAATACTTCAGAGCTCAAGACTTACTAAATTCACTCAAATCCTGTATATGGTCTCCATTAAAATACTTAGCACTAGACGAAGCTGTAGAATACTTCAACTCCACCTTCCTAAACATCCTGAACTCCGATGCACCACCCAGAACCACCAGAATTAAAACCAACCACGCACCATGGCTATCGAAAGACACCAGGTCCTTAATGAAAGAAAGATATAAAGCCTGGTTGCAATTCCATAAACACAAAACCCCTGCCCTAAAACTAAGGTACCATGAATTACGTAATCAAGCCAAAAAACATAAAAATAGACAAAACTAGTTACTATAAAACTTTACAGGAAAAATACTCCAACAACCCACAAAAATTTTGGGCCTCAATCAATAAGCTACTACACCCAGGAAAACCTTCCACCCCTTCTCAACTACTACCAAACAATCTACACAACATCCCCACCAACTTTAACAAATACTTTACTGAAACTATCCAAGCCCTAGCCAATACCCAAACAGCTAGCACCCACCCAACATCAACAACAGCTCCCACCCTTTCCAATACAGAAAGCAATACACCCAGTTGCTCTCTAGAACCAGTCAGTAGTGCAACTAAAACCAAACTCCTTAAAAAACTTAAATCAACAACCCCAGCAGTAGACAAACTACCAGCAGAATTCCTACAGATTACCGCAGAGGTCATAGCATATCCTGTGTCCATCCTCATTAAAAGATCTATAACTGAATGCAAAGTACCCAATTCATGGAAAATATCTCACATAATAACATTACACAAAGGGGGACACTCCCTTGAACTTATAAACTACTGCCCCATTGCAATACCATCACCCCTATCAAAACTTTTAGAGAGGGTAGTCCACTCACAACTAATGAATTTCTTCCTTCACAACAACCTATTATCCCCATCCCAGCATGGATTCAGACCTTCCCACAGTACTACCACAGCACTACTATCCTTTTCAAACTCTGTTAATACCCACAGAAACAACAGCCTGTTCGTATCCTCCATATTCTTAGATTTATCCAAAGCCTTTGATATGGTGAAACAGTTTACTCCTAAAAACTGGCCACTTTTAACATAAATTCTTCCATCTTATCCTGGTTCAGTAGCTACTTGTCTAACCGACAACAAGCTGTTCTTTGGGAAAACCACCTGTCACCCCTACTCCCAGTAACCATTGGTGTCCCACAAGGGTCCATTCTCAGCCCACTGCTGTTCTCATTATTTACTAATGACAGAGCATCATCCCTACCCTCTGCCTCAATAGTCCAATACGCAGGTGATACCACTATAATATGTGCAGCCCACACCCTCGACAAACTTCAAACCATAACCCAAAACAGCTTTACTCTAGCTGAAGAATGGTTCACCAACATCAAACTACTGCTTAACCCAAAATAAATAAACTTATTCTTTTCAGTCCAAGTAGATATCTCCTCATAAACAATAATTTTGAAATAATATCTAAAGACAATACTAATATCAACAACACTACACACTAAGCTTCTAGGAGTAGAAATTGACAATAAACTCAAATTCGACATCCATATTTCTCAAACAATCAAGAAAGTCAACAAAAAGATCGGACTCCTTTATAGAAACCACCACTACATGACCAGATGCACAAAATCCACCATAGCTAGAACCCATCTGTTATCTATACTTCTTTATGCTTCCCCAGTCTTTACCAACCTTCACCAAACAGGGCTCTCTAAAATTGAATCATGCTACAACAAAGTTGCTAGATTTGCTAATGAAGCCACTCATAAGTCCCATCACTGCCAATGCCTTAGACAACTCAACTGGCTTGAGTTTCCACAACTCCTCCAACTCAACCAACTTACCACTGTTCATAAGCTCTACCTACCTTCCTATGAAAACACATGCCTTGCAACAATGAATTCAACCCTACACACCCTCCAGAAACCTAAGATCAACACACCGGAACCACATAAGTATCACCAAGCACAAAAATGAAGCTGGAAAATCCCTCTTTGCCTGCTGCATTGCAAAAACCTGGAACCTCCTACTCGATCACCTAACCTCAACATCCTCACCTTACCTCTTAAAAAAAAACATCAAATCCCACTTTATGCAAAACTGGCTATGTTCATGTCTTCCCCAGGCTAGACCAAATCTACTCACTGCTATTAATACTCTCCCAAATAATGAATTATGCTATGGTTCTCAACCTCTAATAGTTTATTGACTCAATGCTAGAAAGTACAGTATTCTTTACCATTGTTCCCTATTTGCTCAAATTCTACCAGATACTCACCTGTAACTCATTTCAATATATTGTTTGAAACTGAATTCGACTAACATGGTGTACTTTGTGTATGAATATCTTGTACCTTGTGAATGTTAACTAATGTAATGTAATACTTGTGGATCTTTGTGCATGAATATCTTTGAATCGCGTGAATGTTAACTAATGTAATGTAATACTTGTGGAGCTTTTCTCATTGGGCCTCCGCTGAAAATGGACCTGTGTCCGGTCTGACCTTCTCAGTAAACAAATGTAAAAAAAAAATAAATAAATAAAATAAAAATATATATCTATGTAAAGTATGTAGCTAAAGATCTTGAGATCTGAAGAAGGGTTGAGTGAGACCTGAAAGTGCTCATCCATGTTTTATTTGTTTGTTACAGTATCTCAATTTTATTCATTTTATTTGTTTTAACTTAAGAATAAATATAAAGTTTATGTGTTATCCCATGGTGATAGCATTTTTTTAGCTATATACTATTTATTTTACTACAGTGTGACTCTTTGGTGGTTTTTCCTTACAATTTTGGATTTATGTATGTTACCTTAGTGCAAGAATTCTGGACAAAGCCTAAAATCAGTGTGGGACAAAGACCCAAAAATAGAGACGGATTTTAAATATTGATATTTTAAACCTATAAAGTGTTGGGTTTGTGTCAGCATTCATTTTCTGAAGGATATAAACTCTGAAACTTAAATATTTGTCATTATTTAGTAATTTCAACCCTCAGTGATCTACCAAAAAAACATATCTTATAAGAAACTTACCAAAAATATATGGTGAAAATCGAGACAGTTGAGAGGTATTTATACATGGTGCATTTCATTTTGTCAAATGATGTTTTATCGCATGCCATTTGTTTATTCACTTTTCGTCAAAAGTGCTCTGTGACTGGCATTCAGTGAGGAAAGGAGATTCTCCTTTTCCCCACTATTGCGCAATCTCGGAGATGGTCTATATAAGTAGAGGGGATGCTGGGGCGGGGTGCAGTGGGACTTGCCCCCTGCAAAAAAATATGTTTTCTTTATTTTCCTTTTTGTAGTTCAAACTGATGTTGGTTTGATGACCTTTTTTGATATTTTGATGTAAACTATATCAGCTTTAAAAAACACATCTCCACAAAGGATCAAAATATAAATAAAACAAATGTTTTTGCAGTGGGGCAAGCACCTCTTCACCCCTACACCCCTTGCTAAATATATCTTCCAAATTTAGGATCGCATTACAGGGGAAAAGGGTATATTCCCTGATCCCCACTGTACCTCGATCTCTAAAATAAGAAGCTGCAGAGACTACCTTTCCATGTCAATGAAAGTACTCACTGATATATATATATATATATATATATATATATATATATATATATAGATATATATAGATATAGATATAGATATATATGTATGAGTGTGTGTATGTATGTATGTGTGTGTGTGTGTGTGTGTGTGTGTGTGTGTGTGTGTGTGTGTGTCTTTATTCTTACACACATTCATTCCTACCCCATTTCAATTCTAATTGTAATGTAACTACTGCATTGTATGTACTACTGCCATTTTTATTTTCAGTGGAGGCCTAGGGAGAAAAGCTTCAAATTATTTCAAAACATTTTAAAAACAACAATTTTACAATCTAATAAAAATCAAACAAAAGCATCTGCAATTTTAATAATTCCTACAAATTAGTGATAATATATAAAAAACATTGGTTTAGAATTGATACAAGTTATATGACAGTCATTTAATATTTACAGAAATTTTAGACAGTTTGCAAAGAAATTAAAGATAAGTTAGTCTAATACAAGCAGGAATTAAAAAACAAAATACTGTAGCTGCCTGTTCCACATAAAGCACAAAGCTTATTAAATGAGCACTTTTGTCCACAAACACTGGACTTTATCGTCAAATGGCAGTATTGGTAAGAATTTGTGTTTAATAAATGAATAAAGTTGCTATCTTTTGATGCTTGGAACATACAAGTAAAATATATTTGCCTTGAAGGAAGGCAAAGTCACCAAGCAAACACTAAATTCAAAAGATAAGGTGACTAGGCTTGCAAGGTGTACTAACCGTCAAACAGGAGGGAGACGAAATTCAATAATACAAAATTTTATTAAAAAATTAAACACTTTCATTCTGTTACCATTACCTGTGCCAAAATGTAAGCTTTAGTAACAGCAAATGACATATACATCACATTTAAAATACAGCCATGATGCCAGTGTTGTGCTATGTTGCCCCTTTAATATGCGTGAGGAACACTGCAGCTTAGAAATTTTAATAGTAGAAAAAGTAATATGCTTGTCAGAATTATAAATTGAATAATGTGATGTTAATAGTAAGAATCCGTGCTGCAGTATGATTCCTTTACCATTTGAATAAGTTGCAGGTAGTCATCTGCTACTCCAATCTAACATCCACAGCATTATGGCCACTCCCAGAGCAGAGATGGACTCCTACTCTAGCCCTAAATGTCAGACCATTAGCCTAGCAAGACTGCAAATGCAGACAGCGGGAACACAGTCTAAGTTGAGGAGGCACTATCTTTGGAGTGTTTATTATACTCTAACATACATTAATCTCAGCATTAGTATAAATAAGTAGCAACATGTGGTGTGCATATCCCCAAAAGTAGAAGTGCAGTGTGTTTCAATGGTATTAAAGCCATCATTATTGGTATTAAGAATATTCATTGTTAAGAGGAATGAGTAGGGGTTTGCAGCATCACGTAACTTACTTACCCATTAGTATGAACTCATTAAAAAGTGACCCTATTACACATATTAACATTTATCCAATATTCCCCTTTATATATATATATATATATATATATATATATATATATATATATATATATATATATATATATATATCTATACATATATATATATATATATATATATATATATATATATATATATATATATATATAAATATATATGAGTATATTTCTTTAGGCAAGTAATGTAATTTTTAGACATTTCAATAGGTGCCCTAATTAAAAAAAAATATATATTTTTTTGTTATTGATAGGGTAGTATTGGAAAACTTTAACGGCAATTTAGAATTATTATTAGACTACAAAGAATTAACTTGGCAGCTGAGATTAAATGCTTCAGTTGCTCCTGGTATTAATGAAGCTTTATCCCTGGCATGTGTTCACAAGAAAAAAGCCCTAACTGGTTGATTAGATTAATTTTATGAAATTTATTTATTCATACTACCTACATTTTAACATTTTATTGGCTATTTTTAGAAGATGAAACATTTAAAGTTTCCAAAGTATTTAAGTAAAGCCTGTTGTTATTTATTTATTTTCAGTTTGATGACCAGGGAGCTCCACTGGGCTCAAGGAGCCCTTTTTCAGTGGGGGCCCGGGGAGAAAAGCTCCACAAAACATAGCAGACATAGTAACAATTAAACAATTAGTAAAAATTATGTTACACCTTTAATTCTTCATTTTTACTACTGACTGCATTCATGTGATTGGTAGATATGTTATATTTAAATTTCATTACTCTGGTAGTTTATTTCCTCTGATGAAGTCTTATTTACTTTTATCAAGACAAAAGCAATCAGTCAGGTTGTGACATTTCATGTAATATTTTATGTGTATTTTATTGTTTTCTTTAAAGTTTGCTATTATTAAACTTGCAGTTTTAGTTGACCGGTCTGGCTTTTTGTTTTTTTTTGTTTACTGTGAAGTCAGTTGTTTTTTGGATATTTTTTACATCATCAGTGAACTTTACTTGACAGAAAATATATCAAACAAGTTCATCGGCAATCAGTAGTGTCTAAAAAAACACACCTCAAACTGAAGTGATTGCAAAATTAAACAAATATATTACATTTGTGATCACCTAAAACAGCTACAAACTTTGCTTTTATGTGGCAGGCTTTGTCCCCCCCAACACTTCCAGATGTGGGGGCTTGGCCTACACCCCGAAAATTAAAACTGCTAACTCCATGGTCGCATGACTATGGAGAAAGAGGATAACTATTGAAAGTATATAACAGTCAAATGTTTTGGAGTTTAACTGTAATATAATTGACAACATTAACCACAGATAAACAATACTAAAAGTAGAGGCACCTAATATATATTTGTGCCTTTCTGTGTAAACTGGAACAAGGTATTACTGACTTAATTCACATTAACACTTTGATTAGAAGATTATTCTGTTTGCTGTTATATATAAGTATAATTACATATCTAGAAGAATTAAGAAGTGCACTAAGGAAAATGATGTCAGAGGAAAGCAGGAGAGTCCGATGAGGTCATGGCTGATAGGATCAAGATGTTAGCTGAGTTAGGAGAGAAATAGCTGCTGAGGGTTCTCATTGCAGTATGGAGAGAACTCCATATCCAAGATGGCTGTAGAATAAGCATTCTAGTACAAGTGTATAAGAACAAAGATGGCATTCACAACTGTGGGCAGTACAGTGATATCAAACTCCTGTCGGAGGGCACAAAAGTGCTGGAGAGGGGAGGGCTAAAAGAATGAGCTGAGTAATGAAACATAAGATAGGGGATGAGCAGTTTGGATTCAGTTCACTCTATTGTACAACCAGCCTATGGTTGCAGTGAAACAAGCTGTGGATACAAAGTGGTTGATGAGGAAGGAGTCTAGCTGGGCTTAACTGGACATGATGAAAACATATGACAAGGTCCCAAGAAAACTGATTTTGGCAGTCATGTAATAGATTGAAGTCCCTGAAACATTAGTAAAATTAGTGCAGGCTAGGTACAAGGACCCAATGGCACAAGTAAGAACAGAGACCAACTATGAGGCCACTGGTGCTCATACTGGTAATAGACTACATTAGCAAGCAGATCAGATGGGATAGATCAACAAAGCTGTTGTATGCATATGATGTGGCATTACAAGGAGAGACCAAAAAGGAACGTCTGGAAATGGCATGGGACTAGAATGAAATGTGAAGGCACATGGGATGAAACTGTGTAGAGGTAAGACAGCTGTCATGGCAGGAAACAGGATGAATCAGAAGGAACTGAAAACTGAGACAGAAGGGGAAATAGTGGGACAGGTTAATAGCTTCAGGTATTGAGAACAGGTGGCTGAGGAGAATGGAACTGTGAATAAGGAGGTCAGAATCAGGGCTATTACAGTTAACTGATGGAGAGCGTCAGGGTTAGTGCATGACAGAAAAATGCCAAAGAAGGTGAAAAATGAGATGCACAAAACAATGGTGCAAACACTGCTTCTGTAAGGAACAAAAACTTAGGCAATGAAGGCAGGGCAGTTGGGAAGCTTGAGGCAATGGAGATAAAGTACCTGAGATGGATGGTAGGATGTACACTAGGGGACAGGTGAAGAAATGAAGATATCAACATAGAAGCTAAAGTAGCCCCAATTGCAGATAAGATTAAGGAGAACAGGTTATGGTGGTTTGTTCACATGTGCAGTAAAGCAGAAGATGATTTGGGGAAGAAGATTTGGGAGGGGCAGGGAGAAGGTAAGAAGAAATGAGGTAGATACATTGTGTAAGGGAAGACCTGTGGCAGTTAGGTATGACAGTTGAAAAGACAGTAGAGTGGTAATGAATAAAAAGAGATGCTAACCACTGACATGACCCCATGACCCCATGACCCATGTGGAATAAAGGGAAGAAGGTTGATTATGATGATGATCTATAAAAGGTGCTATGGAAGGTTATTAAGCCTCATGTTTATTCTTCATAAAATACATATTAACTTGTGATTTCTTCACAAATGAGTCAAATAAAATGTTTAGAATATGTTTATGTTAAAAACAAAATGAAAAATACATGCATGATTATGCACTATATAGTTTCACATGTGTAGTAGCTTTATATTTCAAGTGTCTTATAATTGTATCCTCTCTGTACCGACACATAGTTGAAGGCAAAGTAAGTGTTGAAGGAGTTAAGGGATGTTATGTTTAAAAGTATCAGGTATCTGTGGAAACCAGATTTAGCAACAGTACGCTCTGTCCTTTTCAGGCTGGGGGATGAGTCTTTGCAAGGATGTCTGTGATAGTTTGTACTGGTACCAAATTCTAAAAAGTTGCAAACCAATAAATCTTAAGTACAGGTGGCTTATTGTTTCAGAGGCATATTATCAAGTGTTCATGTGAAGCTCTAAGTGAGGATCTTGAAGACAGAAAATATTTACAATTTTATTATTTGTTAAAAGCTATGTTACATCAATGTTCTGCATGCATGAAATTGATAAGAAAAATATATAAATGAGGTATTTTCCCTATTCATTGAGACTGATTTGAAAATTTTAGTAGGCAGTCTCTCACCACTGTTTATGGAATAAACAAGTACTTTGCACATTCTGAAGCGTTATTCTTGACTCAAGACTAGAAGGTAAAACTCTCTATTATTTATTTCTGAACTTTAACATTTGGTGCCCTGAGTTGGATTTGAACCAAGGCCTAAGACGTGGGTTCTGAACTCTGGTATTGCTGCAGGGCAGTGTGGAATAATCTGCGACAGTAGTATGCTGGGACATAGGTGTGTGTGCTGGTAATCAAGTTTATGAGCCCATAACATGTTGGGACGTAGGTGTGACTATGTGAAAGTACCCTCAGAGGGTTCAACAGAGTGGTCAGTTCTGGACACAGTACCTATCTACCCCATTATCCTGATTGCAATGCTGGAGCTGTAAATTTTGAGCTCATGACAGGACAAAAGCAAGGGGGGTGCTGTGAGAAAAGGCTGATCGAAAGCTTTCCTCTGTCATTGCATTCATTTTTGTTCTCTGAATTACCAGGACCCAGGATCTACAAGGTAAGTCTTAATAGGAACAATAGGAACAAAGTTAAGCAGGCAGGATCAAATCCCTATAAAGGGAACACCTGCATATTTTATGTATCATGATTATGGAAAAGAAAGTTGTATATTGGTATGAGTGGTTTCGGTTTACTAAAAACTGCTCTGATGAAGTATTTCCATTAACTGGAACTTATGATGAGTAAATTACAGAATTTGAAGGGTATTTAAAAAAAAAAACAAGGTAAGTGAGAATCAATGTGTGGTATTTTATTCTTGGTACGCTAGAGCTCTTGAAAAGGAAAAGGAATCAGCATTAAGGGGATTACAGAATACTAATAAGAAGGTGCTACAGCAGATTAAAGAGGTTAAAAAGGCAGTACAAACCAGTAAAAAGGGGATCCCTTTATCCTGTCTTGCAGGTTTGGAAGAAACTGGGGATTGCCAAAATCAAAGACTTCAAAAGAGGATGATAATCCTCCAGTAGCTACTGCACCCAGATTTACCTGTATGGATAGTCTCTGTACAAGATTCTGCTGTTTTTCAGACCCATGCATTTCAGACAACTGTGCAGTGGACACCAAGTCAGTGCGGTCATGTAACCCAGTTCCCCTGTTCAGGCCTCCTCTTCAGAACAGGCATTTGCAGTCGGGGAGGTTTTTTACTTTTTCTTTTCTTTCTCATTTCCAACAAGCCTCTACCTCTCCAACAGGAGCAGTAGTATTTGAGATAACCATAGCCCACCACACATGCTCACGACAGCATAGCACAACATGCTATTGCCTTTGGAGAGGATCTTTTGTGACTTCTTAGTGAAATGTTGGGGGCTAATAATAGAGAGCTTGTTCATTGCCCTTGGGCACCTGCTGATATGCATACTATGTTCAAAAGTCTTCCAAATATTAGAGAAGATCCGTTAAGGTTTAAGGAGGAATTAAAAACTTTAACAGAATGTTATGAACCTACTTTGACAGATATAAACCAGCTGCTTAAGGTAGTCACTTCAGATGAAATAAGAAAACAGTTACTTCAAAAGGCTGAAATAACAAGATTTTACTCTCACAGGGAATACACTAATAGACAAAAGGGCTCCATTGTTAAAAAGAAAATTACAGAAGTGTGTCATGTTAGGACAGATTAGTCTTAAGATACAGGCATGTAAGCAAAATAAAGGGGAAGTCCCTGCAGATTATTTAAGTCATCTTAAAGCAGTGTTTGATAGACATTCAGGAATACCAGATCCAGAAAAACAAGCTAAGCCAGCAATTGCAGTTGCTTTTGTGTAGGGTCTGCAAGCCCCTGTACAAAGTCAAATAAAGCAAGTGCTTACAGACTGGCAAGGAAAGGACTTGGAGTCCTTACTAAGTGCTGCAAATCACTGTACTGAGTATCAGGAAAAATGGAGAGAGGATACTGAGGATAAGCTGTTAACTTTGCAAACAGGACAGTTAAAAGCCCCACAGGGACTAACATGACAGTTAAAAGCCCCACAGGGACTAAGCAGAGGCAGAAAAAGGGGGAGAGGGATTGCTAGAAGATTTAGTAAGAGTGCTAATCAAGGGCAAGGAGGTGCAGCTGGTTGGCAACAACAAGCTGCCAGTGTACCTCTTGCCTCATCTGACGGATCTTGCTTCAATTGTGGAGAAGCAAGACATTGAAGAGGAGAATGCTCACACAAGCAGATGCAGAGACTCAATGGCAGCCAAATTATAACAATATTGCATTTCCTCTACCACCTCCTCATATTGAAAGAAGTCAGGAATCACTGTACTGACTATGTCAGAATAATAAAACAAAAATAAATCTTAATCCTCTGCTGCCAATAGATCAAAAGGGATCCTCTGTTAAGGTAGAAATAAATTAAACGGCAGTTCCTTTCCTGGTGGATACTGGAGCCACTAGGTCCTTATTAAAAGTTACCTCAGTCAGATACCAGCATGAAAACATAAAGCAAAGGCAGTTGGAGTAACAAATATTACTGCTACATATCCTGTTTCAGAACCTATAACCATTTCTTTAGTACTACTGCACCTGTACATTTACTAGGGAGAGCCATGTTGCGCAAACTGGGTTGTACTATTTCCTGTACACCAGTAGGGGTGTATTTGAATGCTCCAACAGAATCAGTGGGGGAAGTATTAGCAGCCTTAGCAGAAGCTGACAAACAGCTGAAAAACTGCTGCAGCAGGTACCTGCTGACTTATGGGATGAACATGCTAATCAAGGAGGTACATTAAAATGTGCAGAACTAATAAAAAATAAAATGAAATCCATCTAAACCTCTCCCTAGATTTCTACAGTATCCACTGAAACCAGAAGTAGAGCAGGGAATCAAACCTGCAATTCAGTCCTTGATACAACCAGGAATAATAGTGCCAGATAAAAGACCTTGTAATACTCCTATTCTCCCTGTAATAAATCCAGGAAAGGATATTATCGGTTTTATGATGACTGTAAACAATGCATTATTACCAACTTTTCCCGTGGTTCCAAATCCAGTAGCAATACTGAGTTGCATATCGCCTACAGCAAAATATGTTTCTGTGACAGATCTGTGCTCAGCATTCTTTTCTATACCTATCCACCCTGAAAGTGAGTTTCTGTTCACCTTTCCTTATAAGGGACAACAGTATACATGGATGGGTACCACAGGGATACAATGAATCTTCTTCATTATTTTCTCAAATTCTAAAAAAAGGATTTGAAAGATGTGACATTTCCAGGTGGATCTGTGTTTTTGTAATATGTAAATGGTTTACTAATAGCACCTGATTCTTTTCAGCAGTGTCAGCAGGATACAATGCACCTTTTAACTATCCTTGCAGAAAAATTACATAACGTGTTGAGAGAAAAGTTACAGCTATGGTCATCTGATATCTCTGGGTAGCATGCAGATGTTACCATCTCATATTGAGGTAATAGCTAAAGCCCCATGTCCAACTACTCAGTAACAGCTTAGACCTTTCTTAGGTATGACAGGATATTGTAGACAGTGGATTTCTAACTATGCAGAATTTGCTAAACCTTTGACAAATCTTTTAAAACAGAGCTCCTCCCTTGGGATAGTGAGGAAAAAAATCATTTTAGAATTTAAAGCAAGGTTTAGCTACTGCCCTTCCCTGGTTCTGTATTATCGCTCTTACTTAAAATGAAAACTCAACCCTTGTCGACAGCACATCTAACTAAATAGGAACTTACTCTTCTCTCTGATCCATCTACTTCTGTTATACACTGTTCTGTTGTAAATCCTGCATTTTTGTTACCTACTGCTGAGGATAGTGGAGTATGATTGTGCGTGTGTGACTAATAATGTGCTTTCTCCAAGGCAAAACTGAAAAGACACTCCTATACCCAACACTGAACTAGACCTTTTTTGTGGATGATTCCTGAGGAAGAGATCAAAATAGAAATATGGTCACAAAAATATCTATCTGCACCAGTAGTGACGTTTGGCTTCAACAAAGATTAGAGAGTGCATATTCTGCCCAGGTAGTTGAGTTAGTGGCTCTACAAAGAGCTTATGAGCTAGCCAAAGACAAGACTGTGAATACATTTACTGACAGCAGGTATGCCTTTGGTGTTGTACATGATTTTGGCCATCTTTGGAAGCAGAGAGGATTTTTAACTTCAGCAGGAACTCAGATTAAAAATTCTTATATTGCGAATGCGCTATTAGATTCTTTTTTGTTGCCCAAATAATTAGCAGTAGTTAAATGTATTGCCCATCAAAGTGGTATAGATACTGTTTCAAGGAGAAATAATTTGGCAAATCAAGCTGCTAAGCGCGTTGTAGAAGGACTTTGTGCTCATTTTCATGTGATGTTACTGCAAGACTCTAGCAGTGATTATGTTTTTGATTATAAGACAGTATCAGCTTTTCAAGTTGAAGCATCACAGGGAGAAGTTCAGGGTTAGCTTAAACACAGATGCAGGAAATCCAAAGATCAGATAGCCAACTAGTGGTGCCTGCCTCCTTGCTACCTTACCAGGTAAGGGCATTTCATTTACCACCCCTGCATGTAAGACAGCATTATTTAGTCAAATTACCCAAAGTCGGTATGCCCCTCATTTTCCCCTCTTTAATACTTCAGTATGTTAATAATTGTAGTGTGCCTAACTTACAATGTTAGCAAAAACTCGAATGTTAAAGCTGCATGCTTACCACCACTCTGGGCACCTTTTTTAATGTGCAGCTGTTTATACTGGTGATGGTTTGCATGTTTTCTGCATGAGTGGAAGCTCACCCATGTCACAAAGCATATTCTGCACAGTTGTTCAAAAACTTGTATTTGAATTTATACCTAGATTTGGTGTACCTTGTACTATCAATAGTGTTCAGAGAATTCATTCTAACAATTCCCCTACTAGAGAGCTATGTACGATGTTTAATACTAACTTGGGTCTTTTTTGTTCCAACCTCCCACAGTCATCTGGATTAGTAGAGAGGGTCAATAGAACCCTTAAAAATAAGATTAATGAGTTTAAAAAAAAAAAATAAGATTTCAAAGATTTGTGATAAAACAAACCTTAAACGGCCAGAGGTACTTCCCTTAGCATTAAAGAGCATGAGGAGTACATTAAATACCACAAGAAGATTGAGTTCCTATGAGATATTAATGAGAAAACTCATGGCCCTTCCAGCTACTCCCCCTGTGTCAAATGAAGAATTAACTCTAACGGATGAAGCTATATTGTCTTACTGCACAAAACAGTAAGCAAGGATCACGAGGACATAAAATATTTAAAATTTTATTTTTTGTTAAAAGCTATGTTAATTCAAAGTTCTGCATGCATAAAACTTATATTAAAAAATGTATGAATGAGTTGTTTTCCTCTAATCTTTGAGACTGCTCTAAACATTTTAGTAGGCAGTCTCCCTGCACTGTTTATGGAATAAACAAGTACTTTGCAGATCCTGAAATGTTATTCTTGACTAATGACTAAAAGGTAAAACTCTTTATTTATTTATTTATTTATTTATTTATTTATTTTTTATTTAACATTTGTTAGCCAGGATAGTTCAACTGGACAAGTGCCCATTTTCAGCAGACTCTTGGGGAGAAAAGCTCCATACAATTGCAAAGTAATAGCATACAAACTACAGAAATACAATTACAAAATGAATTCAGTAGAAATTAAGAGTGAAAAATATGGCATGGTTACAGCTGATATACCATATGTGAACATTGCCCATTTTGGTATGAACAAACAAATAACATAATGTACTATATATACAATGAGCTTAGATAGAGAACATGGGTAGACTATTACAAGGTATTAGTAGACAACAGAAAAAATTATTGTACAAGGAAACAATGTTTATATTAAAATATGGTACACTGACCCCCGGTGGCATTAATGCAGAGTGCAACTGGACATTTTTAATTTAATTATTTGATATTTATTTGCTAATTATTTAATTGGTCTTATTATTTAAATGTGAGTATTGGGGTCTGATTTGTATTCTCCTTTGAAGGCTACTGCTGAGGCACTAGAGGTTTTAATAAACATTTGTACCAGTATTTGGATCCTGTTTTTTTTCTGTTGTCTACAATTTTCAGCCTGTGTCTTTGTGAGTTGTTTTTTATTTGCGTTTCATCATATCCAGTGATCCTTCACTAAACATGCCTTAAATTTTTAGGTAAGATTCTGTGGATTCCAGTCAAAGGACTATAGATCAATTTACTGCTTCCATGGGTGATCGGGTTAACGATCGGTTAACTCAGAGAGATGAAACCACAGTACCCTGGAAAAAGTTCCTACAAGAACAACAACAAAGAAGAATGAATAATCCATTTTCCTCCATAGGACACTGGGTAAGTGATACCTTACCAGCTGAAACCAAGGAGGTATTTAATAAACTGGATTGGCTTATGTCGAAGAACTAGCAGTTCACTTTTAATCTCCTGAGTCTACAGTGATATCTTGAATTGAACATAACACCTCGGGGTCTGAGGGCTTTTAAAAATCCCACCATGCCTTTTGACCCACAAGATGAAAATGATAACAAAATTCCAGGCTGGGAGGGTAGCAGCTGTCCACCATTGCTCCATAGAATGGATCAACATTTTAGTAGAAAGGGACAGATTTAAACGAACAAAGCTGCAGGAAGAAATCACGGTAACTTGTGAGTCCCTTTCAAATATGCTTGGTGTTGAGAGTATGGAGCAGTGCCTGAATGATATACAAACAAGTTAATAGACTTTGAGAAAGAATTGCTCAATACTAAAAAGTATACACTAAATTGTGATCTGAAGGACTATAATAGTGGTTCCGTCTTTTCCAAGAGAACCAATAATAAGCGACGTCAAAGGGATGTTTAGTTTTTCAGAAAAGGAAGGAGACCGGAGGCAAGACGGAGGCTCTAGTGCATGTTTGGAAGTCTCAATGGACTAGGATAGCGAGATGGGTGATTACCCTGGATTTTCAGCAGTGCAGGATCCACAATATATGAACCAGACATTTAGGAGGGCCAAAAGGGCTGGTAATACAGAAAATTACAACAACAAAAGAACAAGAACTCTTCCTGAGCCAAACAAGAGACAGATGTTTGAGGGACAACAGTCTGCACAATACAGGTATAAACGGGTTAGGTGGAATTAGTTTAAGTACTGCCAACCTTACTGTTGTTGTGAATGACAATTTTGAAAGTATTCAAAGTAATTTTATTGATAATAGACAATGCATTATTAACTTGCCAGGGTATGACTTAAATGAATATGAAAAGGACGTTTTAAATCATGGTTTAAAGTTTATACCGACTGTCATGACAAGATTACATATTATAAAAAAAGGCATGTTTTGCTTAGTAAGGAAATTACATCTTGTAAATATTTTTATGCAAAAAGAAGGCAAAGGTATTGAATCCACTAGTGATATTTCTTTAAGTGTGTTGGACGACAGTTTCCATTCATGTTTTTCTGATTTAGAATATAATGAGGATTTGAATGCATATTGTAGATTAGATACATCTAAAATTATGTGTAAAAGCCAATTTATTCCACCATTTGTACATGAGGGTATTCAGAATTTTTCTTCTAGGATACATTTTGCATTAGAAACCCAATTTAAGGAGTTTATAAAAATAAATGATGAATTAAGTATAATTTAACTAAACTAGAGTGTCAAGCATTACAAAAGTTAAGTATGAGTAAAGAACTTGTTATTAAACCAGCAGACAAGGGGGATAAAGTTGTCTTAATGCATTTCACACAATATGTTCGAATGTGTTGGGAACCATTTAAATGGTAGTACTACATATAGGAAAAGTGATATAAAAGAATATAAGGAAGCTATTGCAAATTTTCAGGACTTATTAAATAAGGGACTAAGGTTAGGCGATTTTGCAACAGATGATATTAACAATAAATCTGGAGTTGAAGGATGTGAAATAGCTAAATTTTATTGTCTGCCAAAGGTTCACAAAAAATCCATAACCCTCCTGGGTGGCCAGTAGTGTCAGCATGTAACTATTTTCTTAATAATATGGGGATTTTTTTTTACATAATTTTCTTCTACATTTTGTTAATAAGCAAGCTTCTTTTATTAAAGGTAGTTCAGATTTTCTAGAGAAAGTTCTTTCTATACAATGGACAGAGGATATGCACTGGCTAACTGCAGACGTCAAATGTTTATATACTAGTATCCAACATCAGTTTGGCCTTGAGGCCCTAAGAGTTACCTTGGGTGATAGTCCCATTACATATTGCATAACTGAGTTTTTTGAGTTTTGTTTGAACAATAATTATTTTGAGTTTGATAGTCAGTTATTCCATCAATTAAGAGGCACAGCCATGGGGGCAACATTTGCCCCCATGTATGCCAATATTATGACGGGATTATTTGAAGTGGATTATCTGTATCAGAAATATTTTTTAAGAAGCATGTGGTCAGATATTATAGATTTATCGATGACCTAATATTTATTTGTAAAGGGGGTCAGACACAGGCCACATGTTTTTCTGAACAGTCTTAAGAATAATAGATTTTTCTTACAATTCGACGGTTTTCAGTTAGGTAATAAAATAACTTTTCTGGATATTTGTTTAGAAGGTGGATCTAATGGGAAAATTATTAGTAAGGTACATCAAAAAATTAAGTGTGGTACCCATTTTTGAATGTCCGTAGCTGCCATCCCCCCACCTTTTAAAATCTCTTCCTTATGGGGAACATCTTAGAGTGAAACGATTATGAAATAATAGTGAGTTAAATAATGAGCTTTATAAAACAGCTGAATCATTTATTAGAAGAGGCTATGATAAAAACATGGTTCATGCTTTATTGGATAAAGTTAAAAAGGACAACCATAATTGGCCACCGGAAGGCAGCAATAGAGAGGTCAATAAATCTGATATTAATTTGAGTAATAACTTCAGAAAAATATTTGTGGTGATCACTTACAATCTTTTATCAGATGAGGTGAAAAAATGATTCAATATTATTGGGGTTTTCTGTTTAAATTTAAAGAATTGCAGATACATTATATAGAATTCCTATGTTTTCTTATCATAAGGGCAGAAGTATAAAAGATATATTAGTACATACTGGGTTTTCCATACCTGATTTGAGAATAAACAGTAACCCTATTTTAGTAGGCACCTTCCCTTGTGGTAGATGTATCACATGTCAGTATATTTGTAGAGGATTTGAATATATTAATGGAGTGCATTTTCAGGCTAAAGCTACATTTTGTTGTAATATAGAAGGTGTTATTTATGCACTTAAATGCCCTTGTGGCATGTTTTATATTGGCAAGAGCAAGAGGACTTTCAAGCTATGAGTCCAGGAACATATCAGGGATGTTAAGAATGCTAAGCCTGAAAGCCCTCTTGCTATGCATTTTAAGGAATGCCATAGTGGAGATACAGGGGGTCTTTTAAGTACAGTTTTAGAGCATGTCTCCATTAATAAATATGGTTTTGATATTAAGAAAAAACTATTTTATAAGGAAACAATGTTTATATTAAAATATGGTACACTGACCCCCGGTGGCATTAATATAGAGTACAACTAGAAAGTTTTAATTTAATTATTTGATATTTAATTGCTAATTATTTAATTGGTCATATTATTTAAATGTGAGTATTGGGCTCTAATTTGTATTCTCCTTTGAAGGCTACTGCCGAGGTGCTAGAGGTTTAAATAAAAGTTTGTACCAGTGTTTGGATCCTGGTTTTTTTTCCTGTTGTCTACAATTTTCAGCCTGTGTCCTTGTGAGCTGTTTTTTATTACAAGGTATTTCCCTAATGTAAAAGAGTATATATTAAGTATAGATATATACAACACATATGTACACATATATACATATACACATATGCATATATATATTATATATATTTATATATATATATATATATATATATATAATATATATATATATAACATATATATATATATATATATATATATATATAGATATATATACAGATATATATAAATATATACACACACACACACACACACACACACACACACACACACACACACACACACACACACATATATATATAAATATACACACACATATGGAGGCTTTGTTAGAGCACATAGCGCGTGTTGACCAGGGACAGATGGGAATATACCACAATATGTGGGTGAGGCTTTAGGGGGGTTCTTTACAGTTGCATAAATGGTTGGTGTAGAGGTATGTTTTGAGTTGTTTTTTGAAAGAGTGTGTACAGTTTTGTAGTCTGAGGTCAGGAGCAAGGTTGTTCCATATTCTAGCAATTTCACGGGCAAACAGGGATTCCCCAGAGTTGTTTTTACATGGGATGGTTTCAATTAAGGCTTTGTTGCTGGACTGTAGTTGTCTATTAGAACTATAGAAGTTTTGAATGCCTATTAGGTCAGGGGTTTTCTTGGGATAGTACAGTATGTGGTGAACTGGGTTGAGTTGCTGGTGCCTTAGTAGGTTAGGGAATTGTAGCCAGTGTAAAGAATGAAGGGAGTGGCAATGGTGGGATTGTGATTTGGCACTGGTAGCAAATCTTGTGATTTTGTTGTAGCAGGAAGAACGTTTATTCAAGTCAGTTTTGTACTGTATAGCTTTGTTAGGACTGAGGATGTGTACAGCAGAGTAGATAGGAGGTGGGTTCTGGCTATGGCAATATGAGATTCGGAGGTTAGATACCTTTTATATCAATAGAGGGAGCCTAACTTTTGTTGACTTTGGAGATGGTTGTTGATACATTTTTGTTGAATTTGAGTTGCTGGTCAATGGTAATTTATAGTTGTTTAGCCTCTGAGACACGGGTGATTTGGGTCTTGTTGGCTGAGAGTATGGAGAAGATGAGGTTGTTGGTTTTAGTTGGGTGGAATATCATTAGTTGTGTTTTCTTGAGATATAATATCAGTTGTGAGCTATTAAGCCAATTCTCTATGTCAGAGAAGACCACTTGGGCTTTTTGTTGGAGAAGTTGGATATTGGATGCAGAGCATGTGAGGGTTGTGCCATTGGTGTATTGGACTATATCGGCTTTAGAGGTTGCTAAATGGCATTGGTTTGTGAAGATATTAAACAGAAGTGGGCCAAGTATGGAACCTTGTGGAACACCTAGGGAGATTGGGAGTGGGGGTGATAGGGAGTTAATCCATTGACAGAAAGCTGGTGGTTATCTAAGTAGCTTTTGAACCAAAGTAGAGTGGGGTTATTAGTGTTGAGATCAGAGAGGCAGGATAGTAGCTAATTATGTGAAACTGTATCAAATGCTTTGGATATGTCTAAGAAGGTAACTGAGACTAGTTTACCTTGGTTCCTGTAGGAGTTTAGAGTATTGATGAACTTAAGTAGGGCAGTGGTGGTGCTATGGGATGGGCAGATACATGTTGGGGTGTGGAGAGAAGGTTATTTGAAAGGAGGTAGGAGAGGAACTGGTGATGAATGCACCTTTCTAGGATCTTTGAGAGGGCTGAAAGGATTGCGATTGGATGGTAGTTGGAAAGGTCTAGAGAAGAGCCACCTTTGTGAAGGGTTATGATGTATGAGGTTTTCCACAAGGATGGAACTGTGTGTTCAGTAATGGATCTATTAATTAGTAGTGAAATGAGATTGGCTATAGCTGTGGATGCAAGTTGGAGGTAAGGCTGTTGGCAGCAAGGGTGGCTGGTTTGAGTTTTACTAAGAGTTTTTGGATGGTGGATGTTGGTACAGTCATTAGTGAGAAGGGCATGGTGTTTATTTGGGCTTTAGGGAGTTGTGGGGTGTTGGAGGCAGTAATGTTGTTTAAGAGTTTAAATACTGAGGAGGTGAAATAGTTATTAAAGCTGGAGACTATGTCTGAGTCTGTGCCTGTTATATTGGGGGTAGTGGATTTGCCGGGTTGGAGGATGTTATTTGTTGTTGCCCAAAATTTTTGTGGATTTGTGTTATATTTGCTTTGTAGAGAGATGTAGTAGTTTTGCTTGTCAAACTTAACCTGATTTTTTGCTTTATTTTGAAGTTCAAGAAAGGCTTGCCTAGTTGTGGGTGTTTTGTTATGGTGCAAGGTCTTTCAGGCTTTGTCCCTGCTTCTTGTAGTAGGGCTCTTGTGGTTTTTCTGGAGCGAGGGGATAGGGTTACTATGTACCCTAATTGTTTTTACTGGGACTAGTTGATTGAGGATGTTTAGAAATGTGGAGTCGAAGTACTCAACTGCCATGTCTAGTGGAAGAGTTTTGATGGAAGACCAGTTACAGTATTTCAAGGCACTTAAGAAGTGATCTTTGGGAAAATATTTGTTGGAGCAGGTTTGTAGAAAGGAGGGGGAGTTATTAGTTTTAAGTTTATATCTAAGAATAAAGGTGTTGTGGTCGCTGAGAGAGTTCGGTAGTGTGCCACACTGGTGGGCAGTATTTAGTTGGTTAGTGAGAATCTAGTCTAGTACAGATTCCCTTTTTGTGGCCTTATCAATATGTGTTGGAGAATCTATGAGTTCGGCTCATGCTATTGGACTGCAGGACTGCAGCCCCCCAGATGTAAAATGAAAAAGAACAGATTTTGTAAAACTAGCGGTGAGTCCTGGAACTGCGCATGCATGCTCAGTGAGTTCATAACTGGACTGCCATCTAACCAATCCGGATTACAAAGAGAAGGCATCAGTGTATAGATAACCAGAAGTCTATGCGGTTACAAACTGCATAGACTGGAAGGAGAATGGATTGCAATGTCTGCAGTCTAGAATGCAACTAATTGGATCCCGGCTTGGGAATTCATATTTGATGCACTCAGGACTGACTGCTGCAAAGGATTGGACTGATTTTCTCATTGCTGGAAGGAAACTTTTGTAATGGTGTAATTTGGTGCTCTCGGGACTCAGACTGATGATTTTTTTCTCACTGCTGCAATGTGGACGAGTATACAGGTAATGTTGCTACAATGATTGAAATTCAAGGGTGTGTGGTGGGTTTTGTGCCTGGCTATTTGTATTTGGCACTCTTGGGACTTGTGTGTGCTTGGACTGATGGTTTTTCTTGCTCACTGCTGCAAGGGCTGAAATTCAAGGGTGCATGGTGGGTTTTCTACTGCAAAAGAATTTTCTGCCTGGCTATTCATATTTGGCACTCTTGGGACTTGTGTGTGCTTGGACTGATGGCTTTTCTCACTCACTGCTGCAAGGATTGAAATTCAAGGGTGTGTGGTGGGTTTTTTGCTGCAAGGGAATTTTTTTGCCTGGCTATTATATTTGCCACTCTCGGGACTTGTGTGTGCTCGGACTGTTTTTTGTCACTCACTGCTGCAATTCGAAAGCATGGCTTTTCTCACTGTTGCTGTGCAATTCGGAAGCAGCTGCAAGGGGGACTGAGACTGATTTTCAAGGGGGTACCGAGACTGATTTTCTCACTGGTGCTGTAAGGGTGGACTGAGACTGACTCAGTCTCAAACCCTGTATCTTGGGTACAAGTAGCTAGAGCCTGAATTCCCTAACCACCACCACCACTGCAGATTTCTGCCTCATATTTTTGTTTTGAATCTGTTCTGTTTCTCATAAAATCTCTGGTTTTTCCTGGAATTTTGTAATAAATAATGACAGGCATTGGAATTTCAGACTTCATATTCTTCAGAAAATACATGATAACACTACACAAAGTTTTTAATTCTAGCAATTTTCTAAGTTTATAAGATCGGTATTTGAAAATTGTCCCTATTTTGGAGCTGTATTCCCCCATTATTGGCTTTGTCCAGGTGTTTTGTACTAAGAGGTTGAGAGCTATGTCGAGAACTGAATTTACTAAATGATAGCCATTTAAGTTTCAGTCTTCATGCTTTGCAAGAAATAGCTTTTATGGCATAGAGGTATGTTGGTTTGACTGCAGTACATAAGGTCCTCGGTTCAAGACTTGGCAATGAAATGCATGGTGGTAACACAACATTTTATTCTAGCAACTTTCCAAGATTACACAAGCAATGTTTAAAATGTGTGTCTGGTTTTTGGGCTTTTGTCCCCCCCAATAAATTTTGGCTTTTTCCAGATTTCTTGTCCTTCAAAGGTGAGAGATACAGCTGAGTGTTGAGTGGATTTTACAAGGAGCTGAGAGCTTCAGGGGAAGAAACATTTAGTGCTGCTTATGCTGAGTCTGCTTGCATTGTTAATAGCATAACAGGTTGAATATTTGCTTTTGATGCAGAAGCCTGTGGGTTCTACTCCCACAGTATTTAGGTGCATTGCTGATACTGTACTGTGTTGTACTTTTAAAGGGGGTAGATGCTGCAGTCCTGAGAATGTCCTCTTCTGTGGAGATACCTAGTAACTATGAACCTATTATCAGTTTGCTATCCATACCCTATTGCAATATTACAAGCTTATCATTTTTTAATGTAACATAGGCAATTTATTCTTCAAGGGCAACAGGCACTTTATTTGTAGATGAAACAATGAAATATAAAGTTGTTTGCAAGCAGCAACCTCTTAATTAGTTACAGATCTCTTTAATGTTGAATTATTTAGATGACTTTTACTTCTGCAGAGATTGTACACATTTACTGATACTGGTGGACTGTAGAAGTTTGAGTGGACTTTTATGATGGAAATGTTCTGAATTGGGCAGTTTTGTCATCATTGGTGCATGCATTTTGTTTCATTGTTTACTGGAAAAACATTCAAAAATACATTTAAAATGTCCTCTAACAACTGTACTGTATTATACAAGGAATATAATTTAATACAAATCAGGGAGGTGTTTATTGATTATATGATCAGCTCAGGTATGCCCCCTCCCAGGTCTTGGTTGGAAGAGTTAAATTAGGAACCTGTTAAATCACGTTTATATCACCTTATCGAAAGATGAAAATAGCGAATGCTATTTCATCGGCCCCAAAACATCTAAACATGAAAATATTGAACATTCAGAACAGCAAATTTTTTCCCATGGAAAAAATTTGCTGCTCCAAAACACATACACACAACACAAGCACATCAAACAAACAGAAACCACACACATACACTCAAATTCCTACATCTAACGCTACACTAAACTAAACATACACTACTATCTACCCACTTACCTTAACCCAAACCCTAACCCTAAGGTCCGTCACTATTGCACACTCACCTAACCCGCGCCCTAACCCTAACTCACTTAAACTGCCCCTAACCCTAAAATCTGTCACTATCGCACACATGCCTAACCTACACCCTAACTCACTTTAACAGCCTCAACCATAACATGCAAACAATCGCACACTTACCTGATCCCAACCCATAACTTTCCACCACAGCACTAAGAATAGCAAAGCCACAGAAACAGCCAACCAAATTATTTCTCGAGGAAAGAATTAGTTGTTTTGCAGCTTTGCTGTTCTTAGTGTTCGCTGAATAGTGTTCGATATCAGAACATTCAAAGTTTTAATACTTCGATGTTCTGATATAGACCCATTAAATCAACTGTCTACAAGCACAAACTTTTTTGTTACTGAATATTTTCACTGACTGAATCTGAATGTTACTGAAAGTGATGAAGCCAGATTGAAGCAATCCCTTCTCTTAGATCTTTGTTTTTTTTTTTTTTGGGGGGGGTACTTATTGTCCACACCTAGGGAACTAAGTCTGTCGTGCAGGATTTCTGCGGCACAATTCTCCTGGCTGAACTATACCTCTCAACTGTCCAGATTTTCATGGAATGAATAGATTTTTCCTTCTTATTTTTGGTTTGTTCCTCATAAAATTTGTGTTTTTCTGACAAATCATTTAGGAATGAAGTCATTTAATAATTGCAGACATTGAGGTTCAGACTTCATACCCTTTATAAAAATGTATGTTAAAGCAAGACCTGTTATTCTATCAACTGAGCGATTTTTATTACAGTTGGGTTCTGGCGTGTAGATCGCGAGAAAAATGCCCGTGAGCAACATCGCCAAAACTAGAAGGCCACAGCATGGCTAGACCGTAGAGTGGTGCTGCCGAAAGAGAAATATGCTGTGGTAATCTACGGCGGTAGGAAAACCTACAAATGCAGACGGCCCCTAAAGCGAAAATGCAGGCTGTCAACTGAAAGTGTACAAGGCCGGCAAAGAGAAACTGCTCGAGCAGACAAATGGCACATCGGTAGTGCTACACAAGTGAACCAAACACATAAATAAAAGAAATACTTACCTTTACAGCCCCTGTTGTCCACACAAGCAGAGCAATCATTCCCCGAGAAGCAGGAAGTAAAATCCACAGTACGAACAGTAAAACACAGCACAGCTAACCCTGAGCAATGTGGAATAGAATAACAACTCATGTGTCAGGCTGTAACTTTAAAGGAATAGACACTTTAGTGTCAGACTCAATACCCCACACACAGTACAAGTTAATGCAAGACCAGTTTGTGTAATATGAGGAAGCATGTCACAGCAGGAGGGCTTTAGTATAGGTCCAACCCAAATTAGAGGCATGCCTGCAACAGACAGTACCTGTCCTGGCAGAGCCCCCTAAGTGCAGTGTCAGGTGGCAACATGCCTACCTGGGCAAGCATGGACTACTAACCCAGTAGCAGGAGATATACACAGTAGCATTAACCCATCTCCTACTCCACAGTAGTGTATGTATTGCAGGTGTAACCAAACCCATCCATTTGTTACTGCAATTGGAGTGTACACAAGTACACAGTCCCATGTAGGCAGACAAGGGTGCAACACAGAGATACCTCCCTATGTAATTTCTGCCACTGGAACTTAGACTGGGCCCAACACCCTGATTGGCCAGCAGCAACAACTGGGAGTTAAAGGAGGCCGGTGCAGTACACTTAGAACCTGTGCTGCAATTAGGCTTTGTAGACACCTACCAGATTACAAGCATATGGCAACTCCAGGGCTGTGTTAACTGCAGATATTGAAACCATAGCAGAGGCAGTCAGAGAAGGGTGGAGTGCAAAAAGCTGTACAGGGCCACTGTGGCAGGCAGTGCTACTTCACGGGGTACAAGACAAGGTGGTGTACAGTGAGTAACCTACCGTCTGGAAGGGACTTGCTCCAAGGCTGGTTGTACATCCTGTTCCCAGCTAGACTGACTGTGACGGATACTGAGAGGCCATCAACAAGTGCTGCTACCATGATGGAATCTATGTATCTGTATAGCCCCGGTCTGCTTGGCAACAGATACAGCACAGTGCCCAGCCAACGTGGCAAACCAATGCTGGTGGTTGAGGGGTACCTCTACCATTTGGAGCATGAAACACCACCAAAACCGTACTGGGCATGTATCGAGCGGAGAGTAAAGGCATGCAGAGGACGTGCCATCACTGTTCGCCAGGAAGAGGGAGAAGAATTGCTGAAATCACTGCCACACCAGCACGGCCCAGATGCAACAATGGCCCAAGTGGCTCACTGCGAGCAGAACTGCGGCAGAGGGCAGTAACCAGTAATCAACTGCCAAGCTTGGTAATGCAGAGTGTCCTAGGCACAGCGGATGACAACGTACTACAGGAGATGCCTTGTCGTGCAACCCTTTGTCGAAGCATAATCAGGGTACGGCAGAGGGCACGGGCATCCATGGCTACACCTCCAGCAACACTTGCGGATATTGATGTCAGCCAGTATCCACTCCATAGTGGCATCTTCATCCTCCTTAGAAAGTCAGATATGGATGGGACAGATTCCTTGGTACTACTTACTACAACACAAAATTTGACCGATCTGTGCAGGTCCGACATCATTCTTGGAGATGGCACCTTCCGCACACGGGCTGATATATGTCGCCAGCTGTATACATTACATGGATGTATTGGCACCCCCACCTCAACAAGGATTGTACATCTTGTGTACTGTCTCATGACACGGAAGTTGGAGTCTGCATACACTGCTTTGTGGGAGGTACTGAAGGGTATGGCCGCTGAACAGGGATGCACCTTGTCTCCACAGTATATTATGACCGATTTTGAGAAGGCAGCAATTCATGCCAGCTGTAAGGCATTCCCTAGGAGTATTCTGAAGAGATGTCTATTCCATTTTACACAGATCATCTGGCACCAGATCCAGCATCACCACCTTGTGGCCCTCTATGGCACGGACACTGCTTTCTCAATTGCCATCCACAAGCTAATTGCGTTGGCATTCCTACCATTGGATGATGTTGTCCCTGCATTTCTGGACATTGTGGCTTCCTTACCAGACTGTGCTCAGCCTATTGGCATTTTTCTAGACCATCATTATGTACGAGGCCGACCACGCAAGTATGCATCCCACTGCTCAGCACAGACACGAATGCCATCGTCCTACCCTTTATGGTTTTGGAATGTGCGTGATGTCTCAGAAATGCACTTCCTGCGGACAAACAACCAGGTGGAGGCATGGCATTGTCAACTTAAGGTATTACTGGGATGCCCTACTGTACAACTATCCAACCTTCTGTCTGTTCTGCAGCATGAGCAGAACCTGACAGATACCCAACGGGAATCTCTTTTGAGGGGGATGCCTGTGACATAGCATAGGAAGACTATTGTTGTAAGGAAGCGTCGCCTAAAGCACATCTTACAACGTAAGTGTGACTACAGTGATGTGCAGGATTTCCTCCATGCTGTGGCACATTTCTACAAGTTGTGATAATATTTGGGTTTAGTACGCACCAAGCACTACACACATCACATTGCATATTGCATTAATAAAGGCTTTGCCCACAGCACACAGGTTTCATGGTACCACTTTCATGCCCACGTGGCATGCTATGCCAGCCACATGTTCCACTGACAGTTGCACATGGTGGCTTCTAAGGGGGTGCACAGTGTATCACTGTGGGGGGTTGTATCTGCCACCTGTGGTTAGGGTGCAGGGGATTCCTCAATTCTCATAGGGAATTGTCCACAGGCATTTGTCACTGTAGCTAAATTGTCAACCTGCCATGTGTCCACATCCAGCTGTCTCACAGGTGGATGTCACACCACCTAGGTGCCTGTACCCATTACAGTTTGTTTGTTCCCCCAATATATTTGGCCTTGTCCAGATTTCCTGCATTAAGAGGCAGAGAGTTATGTGCAAATAAATCACTTTATAGAATTAGGTATAGCCAAACCTCTCAACTGTCCCTGATTTTGGCTCAGAATGTTGCTCTTCCCCTAATAATCCCACCACAAAATGGCAATTTTGTAAGAAATGTGGAGGGTTTACAATTAATAAATAATTGTAATGATCAGAGTAAAAGATTACTTTTATTTTAGAGATGCCTGTAGATTCTCTTATTTTGCCAGTTGCTCAACTTCACAGTACTATTATTTAAAAAGTGACCCTTTTTGACAGGTTCCCAGCAGTATTGTGTGGCTATTTTATATTTTTGCATCACATTTTTGGTCCGTTTTTCATAAAAGTGTGGTTTTCTGGCAAATTAGTGGCAAATCATTAAAGACTGAAGTTAGAAAATAATGACAGACATTTGAGTTTCCGATTTCATACTGTTCAGAAAATTCATACTAATGCAAGCCTTGCTCTTGTATTATCTTTGTAAGTTTCTAAGAGCAATATTTAAAAATTGTCCTTATTTTTGGGCCTTTGTCCCACTTCTTTTTATGACTTTTTCCAGATTTCTTGCTCTGAGGTTGAGAGGTATGAGAAATGTGTCAGCGCCATCACCATCAGCCAGAGACATTTCAAATTGTGACATATTTGTTGCACCCCACTCCCCCACGTAGTTACTCTGGATGTGTCCAAGCAAGGCAAGGAGCAGTTAAGCAGTGTAAGTAAGCAAAGTATCCCCCCATCCTAGGTAGACACAAGTACTATAGTGGCTTTTCATCTGTCCTTGATTTTGCAGAATGTTCTGGTTTTCTGTCATTTTTTTATACTGTTGATTTATGCTTATTATTTAGAAAATGCATGTTGTTGCAGCACCTGTTGCTCTGTGTGTAAGTAGCAATGCTTTAGGGACCATCAGGTAAGCTTGTATGAGATTGTAAGATGCAAGTAAGCTTTAATAAGCATACTGATAAAGAATTATCAACATTGAAAGCCTTTTTGTTGTTGCCATGCAGAGAATATTTACATAGCTAGATAACGTATATGTCTTAGGTATTGAAATGCATATGACAGTATTTATAATAAAGGATAGGATTACAGTATTTTCAGAAGCTCATTATATTTCTTAGAGACTTGCAGTCATCTTTGCAGGCTATACCCATAAACTAAACAGAATGTCAATCTATCATGTGTGGTCCATAACCTGTGCAGTAATCCTTTAAGCAATTTATCTTGAGTTTATTTGTTGTTTGCTGTTCATTTTTTACTTTGATCATGTTTTCCCCATGAAACAAATAGATAGTTGTTGTCAGGCAGCACTGCAGCAGGTCTTTTTTGGATAAGAAACATTGTTACAAGTGGGAGCAATCGGTATCACAGAGATTGCTACTTTCAGCATGTTACATGGTACTTTCATAAAGCTGAATGTAAATTACAATTAGAACCGGAATGCAAGGAGAAGTGGTTTGAGTTGAATGCTGCTTGTTTTTTTTATATATTTCGACTGGCATTCCAGTAATGCTTTTAAAAAGTAATTTATTTTTTCATGTCTCACAACTTTTTTTGTTTCCATCTAGATATTAAGTAAGCTGTCATGTAGCCAATGTATTGAAATATTTTTTCTTTTCCACTTCATTTTGTCTTGACTGGACTTGCATAATGATGGTTTGGCACCCAGGGCAGCGTATTTAGTTAAAGTCCCAGTTTTTGTGGTTTTGAGCATAGCTCTGCCCTCTTCTAATTGGCCACACTCCTTCCCATTGACCCCACCCATTCAGCTGTCTCCTGCAGCCCCCCTTTGATTTAAAGTCACCATCCGCCACTAGTGAAGTTACAGAGGTTAATGTGGTGGGGGTGGGAGAGTGGATGGAGTTTCAGTCGATGTTAACGTTGCCTAACATAATAGTTTCTTGGGGAATGGAGTGGGAGGCCCAGTGAAGTATGGATTCTAGGGTGGTTAGGTTATCACCTGGGGGTATGTAGATACCCAGTAAGTTTAGATACTTTTGCTGGTTTAAGGAGAGTTTTACAAATATAGTCTTTGCATTATTGAAGTCAGTTTTTTTTTGTAGAAGTTGAAGTTTTAGGTTAGTTTTGTGAAGCAGGGCTATCCCTCCACATCTTTTGTGTAGCCAGTCTGCCCTGTGAATGTTATAACTGGGTGGGGTAATGGAGTTATCTTTGACATGTGGTTAAAGCCACATCTCTGTGATGAGTAAAATATTGGGGTTATATAAGGAGATGGTGGCATGGAGTTCTCCTATTTTTTATTCATAATGCTGCAGATGTTCAAGTTTAGTATAAATAAGTTGGTGGATTTGTGTTTAGATGGAAGGCGGAAATTACATTGATCATTTGTGGGGGTTGTTGGGCCGGGGTTGGGGTGAATATCACCTCCTAGTAGTAACTAAGTAGTTTTGTTGGGGATAGTTTTTATGTAGTACATGATTAGGGAGTGGAAATTGAAACTTGGTTGTTTTTTGGATGGAGGGTGGTAATACATAGGAGAGGTAAGATGGATGAGGGGTTGGCTATGAACTGTTGGGAATATGCTTGTAAGAACGGGGTTACTGATAATGCTGTTGGGTAGGGTGGGGGATTTGAAGTTGGTGCAATGAGTGATTGTAAAGTGGTAAGAGGTGCTAATGGAGGCTATGGAGAGACAGGTGAGTAGGGAAGCTAGGAGCAGGAGGGTATATTGGAGTCAAGAGTGGGGAAAGTGAGACATGGTGTTATGTAGGGAGAGGCAGTTATTGTACTTCAGTAGAGTGTGAGTAGGGTGGGAAAGAGAAGTAGTTGTTGATATTGTCTTAGAAGGAGGGCTGGACCAAGATGAGGGAGTTACACTGGGAGAGGTTTTGTTGTTAAAGTTGTAATGTGGTTTAGACAACAGGTAATGGTCTGGGATGTTTGAATGGATAGGTGTGGTTCAGAGGGTCAGGTGATCTGTGTTTGGAATAAATCTAGAAGTAGTGGGCATGGGTGGCAATTGGGGGCAGGGTAGGGGAGCGGAGTGAGCCCGAGCACAGCGAGGGTGGACAGAGCTGGGCTGGACCAGGAATGCAGAAGTGGAGCCAAAAAACAATCTATTACGCAGCAGTAGTCAGCCCGGTCTTTGTTATTTATTTCTGAACTTTAACACAGATATTCAACAAAAAATGGAGCCTTGATAAAATAATTTAAGAATTAATAAGGATTAATAATAGGAAAACTAGAGATTACATCCTGTACTAAACAGTGACTGACTGGGTTATACCACATTAACTCTAATGGCAACAAGAGATTTAATGTGTCTGTGTGTGTGTGTGTTTGTGTGTGTGTGTGTGTGTGTGTGTGTGTGTGTGTGTGTGTGTGTGTGTGTGTGTATATCTGTGTGTGTGTGTGTGTGTGTGTGTGTGTGTGTGTGTGTGTGTGTGTGTGTGTGTGTGTGTGTATATATATATATATATATATATATATATATATATATATATATATATATATATATATATATATATATATATATGACACTTTGCTTGGTAAGAATAACCCATCTTAACCAATGAGTTATGCTAAGAAACAAGTTCATTGCTTAGCAAGCACAGCAGCTGATTAGTGTTGTATGAAATTAACCTGGCCTCTTTACTGAAATAAAGATAAAACAAATAATTACTGTTCATAATATAATTAATGTCTGTTCCTGATCATCTCCTTGAGGCAGAGATGATCTTATCATCTTTGGATATGGGGAACGAATTATCGTTTCTGGTATTTGATAGTATCTCTTTCTCTTTGAATGAGTAATTCTGTGGATTGTTTTCTTGGAGCACATTGCTTTGGCCTGGAGAAATGTGCTTCATCTTCTACATGCTGAAACATCTTCAGGCCATCTTATGTCAGCACACTTAAACATGAGGGCTAGAATGTCATTGTTTTAATTTATGCTCCCTCAGTTTTTGCATAATTGACCTCTATGCTTTCCACTTCTCCAGCAGTAACTAAGAATAGCTCTTGCTTGGACCAGGCTGCACGAATCTTTTCCTTCTGTAAGAAGGAAAGATATCTAATTTTAACTGGCCTCTGTGTGGCATGTTGTGGACAGTGAGATGCTAAGGAGTGGTAAGTTCTTTTGTTCACTAGCTTGGGGGAAGGTCTAATCCAAGAACAATGGCAACAAGTCTGTGTTGTTTAACAATGGTAACCAGACCTGCATGTAGATTATTATGTTTTTATGTTCTCCTTTTTTTTGCTGTCCACAAATGTGGATAATGTACCTTATGGGTCAGCTTTCTTGGTTGGCAATGAAGTCACTCACTTTTTTATGTATATTCTACCAGAAAGTTTATCTAGTGGTCAATTTCCACAAAATACACACACACACACACACACACACACACACACACACACACACACACACACACACACACACACACACACACACACACTGATATTTTTTGCTGTTGCCTCCAGCTGGATCTTGCAGTGTGTACAACATCCAAAACTTTAAACTTTATCTCTTTAACTTGAAAGCTCTCCATGGACAGCTTAAATCTATTTAGATATGCAACTAATCTTCCAAGATGTGATGTGCCCTCATAATGGGTTAAATACTTCCCATCAATGTTGTTGAAACTGACAGAGTCACACCATGGTGCTGTTGTTAGTAGCCAGGCATTTGCTTCTCAGTTGTTATTTTGATTCAATGTTTCTTCAGGGTAACTAGAGAAGAACTGCATTCTTCTTTGGCAGCTTATGGCAGGTCTGCCATTGTAGCTCTTTGAAACAAAGCTGGTTGCTTGAGATAATATTGCTTATTTTTTTATACAAATGCTCAGAGCTTTTAGCTATACATCCTAACATCTATGGCACATGATCAGACATCAAATGTTAATCTTTACACACAATTAATGCAAATTAGCGGACAGGAGTTCTGCTGTGGCGACGCCTAACCGGGAAAAGCCGAAGGACAACAACAACACACAAATAATGCAAAATATTTAAAGTTGTGAATTGAGGTAATGAGAGCCTTATGCTGGTGAAATATATCTCTGCAGCAGAGTAAAAGTTAAATAGGTTTGAGGGGTATGTTAAGCAAACAGCATCTACTTTCTTTTACAATCAGGTTTAAGGTGAGTGACACGGACATGCACTTTATGATCATTTAACAACAGATCCACATAACGAATATAAAGCAAAATTTCTGTATTCCGGCAAATAACAACTGGGGT
>NC_056732.1:1549495947-1549570947 GCF_019279795.1 Protopterus annectens | reverse complement strand
CAATTGGCAGACTATGAATAATGGAGCATGATGGACATTATTATTATTATTATTTTATTATTGTTGATAGAAAGGCTATGAATACTGGAGCATGATGGTTATTATTATTATTACTATTATTATTATTGTTGTCAATTTACAGACTATGAATATTGGAGCATGATGGATATTATTATTATTATTATGTTATTATTATTGTTGATAGGCTATGAATACTGGAGCATGATGGTTATTATTATTAGTATGACTGACAGTCTATGAATAGTGTAGCATGATGGTAATTATTATTTCTTGTATTAGTATTATTGCTGATTAACAGACTATGAATATTGCAGCATGATGGTTATTATTATTATTTCTTTGATTATTATTATTGCCGATTGACGGACTAGGAATGTTGTAGCATGATGGTTACTATTATTATAATTTTTATTATTATTATTATTGCCAATTTACAGACTATGAATAATGGAGCATGATTATTATTATTATTATTATTATTATTATTATTATTATTATTATTATTATTATTATTGTCAATGGACAGACTATGAATACTGGAGCATGATGGTTATTATTATTTTAGTATGACTGACAGACTATGAATAGTGTAGTATGATGGTTATTATTATTATTATTATTATTATTAATGGACAGACTGAATACTGGAGCATGATGGTTATTATTATTATTATTATTATTAGTATGACTGACATACTATGAATAGTGTAGCATGATGGTTATTATTATTACTATTTCTTTTATTATTATTGCAGATTGATGGATATGAATATTGTAGCATGATGGTTACTATTATTAATATTATTATCAGTTGACAGACTATGAATATTGGAGCATGAAGGCTATTATTATTACTATTATTGTCAATTGATAGACTATGTATAGTGTAGCATGATGATAAACATGAGGGTGGCATGGTAGAGCCATGGTTAAGATTCCTTGTCTCATACCTACAGAAGTCTGGGGATCCATCCTGATTTCTGGTCAATGTCTGATTGTTTGTTTGTGGTCTTGATACATGAAAGAAACACACCCACATATGCACACACATACCCACACACACAGCTGACTGTGTGCGTGTGTGTGTGCCCAGACTTTTGTCTCATATTTTTGGCCCGTTTTTCAAAAAATTGTGTTTTTTCTGGCAAATTATTGGCAAGTCATTAAAGACTGAAGACATAAAATAATGACAGACATTTGAATTTCAGACTTTATACCCTTTAGAAATGTCATGCTAAAACAAAACCTGCTATTTTATCAACTTTCTAAGTTTGTAAGAGCAATATTTAAAAATTGTGCCTACTTTTGGGCCTTTGCCCCCACATTATTTATGGCTTTGTCCAGATTATTGCTCTAAGAAGTTGAGAGTTATGATGAGAGTGTGCATGTTTGCTTTTTATGTGCTGCATTGCTAATAATGTGGGTGGATATGAAGCAATGCACCTCATAACAAATCCATACAGCTGAAAAAATCTTATGTGCCCATATGGCAGTCTGCAAGCCTCTCCTTACATAGCCTATACCCCCCCCCCACACACACACAGCATTAAGGCAAAGGTGTTATTACAGGTGTGTTTGCTGAACTGGTGCAGAGTCATTCAAATGGGTCAGTATGCTGACAACTTAAACCAGAGCTGATAAGTCATATAAGGTGCAGCTTATCTGCTTTTAATAAAGTTTAGTTATTCTAGTTGCCATTCATAATACAGTAGCAGCTAGCATGATACGTGAACTCCCTAACCAATAATAAGTCCAAATACATAATTTAGGATGATCTTACAAAATGACCATTTCAATTAATTGCAACAGGCAATGCCTAAAACAGTGAGGTGTAAAAGCCAGTCAGTTATATCCATTCAAATATGATGCCATTTTTATTAACCTTGGCTTTAGATAAAACTAGATTTGAAAAAAAAAGAAAAAAACAAACATAGTCAAAATTTGCAGACATGAGCAGATGTAGCATATAGTCATCCTCATAGCCTCAATACTATAATTTTTAGCCCACAAGTAAAATCATACAGTTTCTTTTTTTTTCTCATGTTCCCTTATTCTGACAGCCTTCTATGCTATGTCCTTCTCTGCATCTACTAGCTGGCCAATCTGCACCCAGTCCTATACCTGAATTTTACACTGAAGCCAGTGAGAATCTTAAGGATGCCTTGGTGGTTCAAAGCTGTCTAACATCAAGACTTTTTTTTTTATCTTATATTTGACCTACCCTGTTTCATCCAAACTCTTCACTCGTGCAAGGTCTGTGGTGCATCATAGGGGTATATGTGCCATGGAGACATGCAGCATATTGCTCTGCCTCTGCAACAGCTCAGCTAATGTCTCCACCCTTTTTAATTTTTGGACCATACCTCCCATCTCTTCATTTCCAGTCTCCACCAGGGATCACAATGGGATACATCCATAGGCTCAAGGGATGGTAATGTTCAACCCTTCCCTGCTGTTCTTCAGTTGCCCGCACCACTAATCAAACCCGGATCAGCTGGGCAGTAGTAAGGGCTTTATCCCTTTAAACTACATGAACTGCATTCATACTCATTCTTAAATTAAAAAAATGCTTCAGAGGTTTTTACCAGTGGAAACTATGATGTAATAAATAGCTTGCTTATGAAAACAAATTTGCTGAATATCTTCAATAACCCAAGTAAGTCACCTCTGAATACTACCAGTGCTTGTATGTTTTTTAATATTATTAACTTTTGCATTAGTGAGCACATACTGATAAAATGCACATATAAAAGTAAACTCAGCAAAAAAAAGACAATTGTTGAAATCACAAAAAGAATAATATTTACACGAGAAAACAGGTACTACTTATCCTTCAAAAATACGCTAGTCTTAGAAACATGTTTGGATTATATAAATTACAGAAACTACTTACTTTTCTTATCACATCTTCCAGATCTAACTATGATCTCCACTTCCTCTCATATCTTAAAAGCATTATTTAATTATATCAGAAACCTGAAATAAAAATGGTGACTGTAACACATTACCACTAAATAGTTATCATCCCACCAGTTAATGCAACAAATGTGCTTGCCAAAACAAAACTCATAAAGGATAGTCACATCATACTCAAACAATTCAAGATACCTCATCAGCCTGACCAGTGTTCTATGTAAAATTATGGAGAAAGGACAATGAACCTTTTATAAAATGCTACTGGGGACTTACTTCTGTAAGACAGGAAAACATAGGGGTTTGCTAAGGGAAGATATTACCATCTGAATCATACAACATTTTTAAAGGGTAACATCAGCACTTGATGAAGGGCTGACGGTGTATACTAATTTTCTTGACCATAGTAAAGTATTTCATACTGTCCCATATAATGCATGACTGACACATTGATAGAATTAAATTTCAATCCAATGGGCAAAGACAACAATAATTGGGGGAGTCCAAAGGCTCCAAATCAGGGACAGTTTGTAAATATTAGTTTAATTCATTTGGAAAAGTAACAACCGATTTGGCATCAACATACATTTTCTGACAAATAAGAAGCATGGAAATCTAATGACTTGCATTGTTGACTTATTATAGTCCTCAGTATTATTCCAGACAATCCAAAATTTGCTCGGGACAGGGCAAAAGTAAGGCATAATAAGAGATGTTCTGCAAAACTTTTATTGTATTGTTAGTTGTACAACCCTGGGCTGAACCTGAAAATCATCCACCTGGATCAGTTTTCTACTCCTTTCGATAAATGTATAAATAAATAAATACATAAATAATCAGAGACAATTAAGATCTGATACATAATTCAGTGGGTAAACACTGGTTAAGCAAAGTGCACAACAAGGTAAGGTGAGGTTACCTACCTCTCCCTACAGACATTAGCAGTAGTGGCCCACAAGCACCTGGGTTGGGGCTGTTTCTATTTGGACAACTTTTCTCAGATATAATAGCAGAAAATGGTTCTATGGGTAACCAGCTATGCTCTTAAATTCAAGTAGGGTAACATAATTACTTCATTAAAAGATGATATATTTCTCCAAGATGGTCTCCAAAAATACACACTTGATGTAGTAGTAAAGCTCTTGCCTTCATTAACATCAAAGTTTGCATCATGACACGTCAAAAAAAACATTAATTACGATTACAAATTAAATGATCAAATCATAAAAAGATGCATCATTAAAGATCTAATTATGATGCAGACAACAATTTAAACTTTGACTCCCATGCAAAGACAGGAAAGTATATTTTGTAAATCATGTAATTCTTAAAGACATGTCTGGTCACTTTAAGGAGATTATTATAAAACTTTTATTTCTCAATGATTTAACTCATCATTAAATATAACAATGTATTTTGAAGCCTTTAAACAAGCTACCAAAAAGCATGTGAACAGGAAAAATGATTCCTAAGAAAATCATGTGGTTGAAAACTGCAAATATTCAGAAAGGCTTCAGAAACTGACATTTTATTTTGTTTCTTAAAGGTTAATTAGAGGTAACCTCTGCCTAGTCTGGAAGGCACTTGTGGGCGTCAGTTCTGTTTTAAGGTCTATGACTGGGATACACTGCTGGGTGAATTAACTCCAGTTTAGGGAAACAAATATTGAAATAAATATTACTTCCTCTTCCTATCAGGAAGTCAGTCATTAACTGCCATCAAAGATAATGTTAATATATGTACGGAAGGAAGTAAATATAAATATGAGTTTATGGCAATCAAGCTTCATGAATCACCAATAGAATGTAAATTGGGAAGTCGTACCCCAGAAACTACAACTAATTCCAGCCGCAGATAAACCCACCTAATGTGTAGAAAGCATGGTCTATGAAGTCAGTCATACCCATTAACAAATTGCATTCTGTGTTACATACTTACTTGGGCTGACTTTACCCTCATATCTTCCTTGAGCAGCAGTACTACAGACACAAACCTGTTGAAAGTGCTGTACCTGTGTAAACACTGCATAGTACACACACACACACACACACACACACACACACACACACACACACACACACACACACACACACACACACACACACACACACACACACACACACACACACATGTAAGCACACCACACTTGCAAACACACACACACACACACACACACACACACACACACACACACACACACACACACACACACACACACACACACACACACACACACACACACACACACACACACACACACACACACTCTCTCGCATAATAACACACAAACACTCTTGCATGACTATATGCTGTCTTTCTCATCTTTATACCACTATAAAACAAAACATTATATACAGGCAGATGATTTAATCTGCTGCAATGAAAACAGAATGATAGCACGAGTCTCCATTTTGACAGTGGTAACCTTCATTACAAGTCGTGCAGCTCATAATGGACCTGGTTCCTAATAAAGCATGTAGACTGCTATGTAATCTGTCTCCAGCCATATGTGGTCTCTCCCTAATGTTTTTAGGTAACCCCTTTAAATTAATGCTGGGGGAGTAAGAAGTGTTAAATATCTGGGCAAGCAGAAGACCTTGTTGTTTCTTTTGCTTATACTGTGCAAGTTACTTTCTGAAATGCCATATGATCCCCAATCTTCTATCAACCTTGTATCTTGGCTGCAATCTCTAAGTACTGAGATGCTACAAGAATATCAAATCTTCCTTCTCCTTCTAAGTATTTTATGGCTATAATGAAAGATTTGTGGGAGAAAATTACCACATCAGATTTTTAAGCATAATTTAAATTTCTGGAAAATCTTTTTATTCATAATAAAACTCTTCTATCTCATTTGCCATACAGTTTTGCAATCCGTCATACTGTTGGCAGAAAAATTAGTGTTTTCCTACATTTTTTTGAATACCTGATCCCTAACACACACACACACACACGCACACACACACACACACACACACACACACACACACACACACACACACACACATATATATAAATATATATATCTACACACACACACACACACACACACACACACACACACACACACACACACACACACAAATGCACATAGAGACAGACACACATACACACACACAGTTTAATTGCTTTCCTACAAAGCAGTTGTAATTATTTGTTTGTGTCTCATTTGCAGCCCATCAGAGACCAGGGCATTGTGCCACAATATGGTTTTGCTTATCAAAGCAGACTTACTGATTCAGTTGAAGAAACTTTAACATACACAACAGTTCTTCGCACAGACATTAAGCACTTCTACATAACACATACTAAACATGTAATTTTGTGGCTTAGCAGCACTTCTAGGATGCTCATTGCATACAAAACTTACTTAGGGTTCTTGTTTAAGAAGAAACGTGTCCATTATAACCTTATTTGTTTACCTGTTTATTTATTTCATCTGAGGATCCAACTAAGTTTATAGCATGTTTTGCTGATAAAACCTAGGTGGCATTTTACTGACTTGGGAAATGTGGCCAGACTTCTTGGGAACTCCCCTGATCTTTATCAAAAAGTGTTAACATCCTCTTCAAATGCCACCAGCTCAGCATAGCCAATTGGCCAATTTTTTTTTTTTTTTTTTTTTTGAGAATAAATTGCAGTACGTAAGGGAAATCCACACAGAAATGGGTAGAACATGCAGATTCCACACTGACAGTGACTAGGGGTCAGGGGTCAGGACTGAAGCCTGTGTCTTTGAGCTTGTAAGGCACTGACCTTAAGCCACTGAAGTATCATGCTGCCCAGCACTCTTCTTTTTTATGTATGTCATAGAGTCATGAAAAGGGACAAAACAACTGTTCCCATTTCAGCTTCTAGGAACTGCTCCTGGGTTCTCTTTATATAAAAAGGCTGGAGTGGTTAATTGCACAAATAAAATGACTAAGCAGGTTTACAGAGGAACAAAATGCAACTGAAAAGATGCTTGTGTATATATATGATTCAGTGTGTAGTCAAGTAAGTATTCTCTTTTGATCTGTGAAATGGCTGCACTTTATCTTGCTACTTTGTGTGTGTGTGTGTGTGTGTGCATGTGTGTGCGTGTGTGTGTGTGTATGTGTGTGTATGAGTGTATATGTACATGTGTACTTTTGTGCATGTGCAAGTTGGTATGCATATTATTGTGTTCTTTTGCAGTTTAAAAATGTTGTTTGTCAAATTAATGTGGGAACAAGTAATTTATACTTTGCTTCAGAGATTAAGCTTTAAAATTTCAGTGTAGCTGGCTGTAAGAATTGAGAATAGCTACTGTCTCGATAGTGCAGGAAAAAGAAGTCTGGCTATGTTGCTTGTAATCTAGATATCATTAACAGCATCACTGCCTAATGGGTAGGAAGGGAGGGAGGATAAGACAGTTGGCCCACTGATGAGTGTGGTCATCATGGGGCTGCAGATAGTGAGATCAACAACCCTATGGCTAAAGTCAGCTATTTACTATATCTTATGGTGCCAGCCTGACTCATTGTCATATGTTGTGCTGTATGTGCATGTACTGCTGGTAAGAGCTGTGCCCAATTATTTCAGGAAGAAAGTAGTAGCTACATATCAGATCCATGTTCCCATGTTCCACTAAACATTGATGCCAACAATAAATCATTCTGCCACCTTAAAAATACACTATGGACAAATAAGGATGATGGAGAAAGAAGGATTAATGAACCGGCTAGAAATAAGGATTGAGACACAAATAAAATAAAGAAAGAAATGAATAGAAAATGACAACAACGTATTTTCTGAAGCCTAAAACATATAATAGGATATTTTGGCCACAATTTTTTTAGGGGGACTTATTTCTGCAGTCATTCGATCTAAACATCTGTACTGAATGCTCTTTTTGCAGCTTTGTTGGATACTGCTTTTTTGGCACAGTTTAATGGCTTTGCTGTTGTCACTGAACCCTTGTCATTTTATATAACTAAATAGTATATGGAAGCCTATTAAATTGTTTCACATTAGATATGCTTAACAATCTGTAAGTAAAAAAACTGCTGAAATAACTTTTCTATTATTCTCCCTAAATGGAAAATTCATGACTGGTTGTGCAAGCCAATTTTCTAAGCACAAGAAACAAGTGCAGTAAGTTATTACTGGCCAGAAATTTAAAGATTTGACACTAACAATAACTCAATCCTAAAATACCAGAAGGAGCACGCTGATATTTTACTTTCCTTTTACATGATTATTATTTATTTTTAAAATTGCTTTCATCAGCACCGGCAGCTATGACTAAACAATAGGGCATTCATAAAAATGGTCTGGAGCATAGGCCAGTGTTAAAGGGAGCAATGCATTCGGCAGCACATGCTGTCAGTTTCTATTATATCTTGCCCTATACTGCACTGACAGTCAGGTAAAAAAAGAACAGTAAAAGTGCTTACTGCTTCAGTCGTGGCAATAAATCTTTTTAATTCTGGCAGGTGCTATAAAAATGTATTTATAAAAATCCAGTAAAAAGCCGCTGCTGGTTAAACATTTAAAACCTTCTAATTAATTGTGCACCATTTACTGTATGTTCACTTCTACTGAAGATAACGGCACAGTCACAGAACTGAAAATTGCAAACAATTTCTTAGACCCACTTTATAATTGAAACATTGAGTTAGGAACTGAATTTAAAAAAATCTAATATTTAAATAAGAGCATTTGTTTAAAGTAAAAGCTTTTACCGTAGTAACTGAGATATCATTTACAAGCCAAAACCCAAGATCATGTCAGAAATCTATTCAGACTACAAGCCACATTTGCAATGACAGATAGTACATGACAACGTCTACATTTGCATCAGCACTACGATATATAAGGCAGCTGACTCGGTCCCAAAATGAGTGGAAGCAGTACAGAAATACTGAAGGTGACCCAACAGTTTTCTTTATTCTCCAAAGGATATGACCAGGGTACAGGAATAAACTTAACCTATCACTCCAGGAAATTCACCAGGATCTAGAAGGTGGGTATCAGGTACTCAGCAACACAGCAAAGAAGACAGTTCTGTTTGGAAAAGCAGAACTTACCCTTTTCCAGAGTCTTTTGTTATGTGTAAGGTTACAAGATAGCCCCTGTCATACAAAATAAGGATGGAGTCTACCAACAAAAAGGGGGCTCAGTCCTTATCATGTTTGTGTGCTGCAGATGAGCTGCACACACCACAGTGGTTAAATAGGTTTGCTGTAGAGCATCTAGAATTCTTGGCACAATGGCACATTCTCCAGAGTGATGCTACAAGGCAGGGGGTTGACAGTGCTGGTTCTCATTCACAAAGGTGGTCTTGGAAGGAATAGTAAATTACGTCTGTTAATCATACTTCTAGTCCACAAAAGAATATGTTAAAAACTCGGAACTGCAGGCCAGTGGATCTCTTGAGTACTAATTCTGTGGCTAGTGGGTAATTTCTTGCTAGTCCAGATTGATCTATTTCTATATCTGTGTCACTGCTGAACTGAAGTGAACAAATTGGATCCACTTGGTCATGTTTCAAGGCTTTAGAAATCTTTAACAATGTACTTCACTGAAGACTGTGGCGAATATTGAAGGGATGATGGCATGGTAAAATAACATAGCAGATAAGAAATGATGTCCCTGTTTGGAAACTGAAGGCAGTTGTTACAAAAAAAAAAAAAATAAATAAATAAAAACAGGAAACAATGGAATGCCACTGCATTTATAGCTAGGACACATAATGTTTGCATGTGTATTAGACAATGCACTACATGTACAGAGCAAGACCATCATAGATGCTGATAATACAAGGACTGATGTGATAGCGGTAGTCACAGATGGGGATGATCAATCACCGAAGAGACCTATAGTAATATGTACTGTCATGAAGTGCACAGTAGGATGGAATTCACTCATAAATGAGCAGGCTTATTCACTTTGGAGAGTGAACTTGTTAAACTCTACCTGGACTTCAGCAAGACCTTTGACTTTGTCCCAAAGGGCAGCTGATAGGAACGCTTAAGGAGTTAGAGTTAGGACCACGAGTAAGGAAATGGATGGCTGCAAGGTTGAATGGTAGGACTGATAGGGTTGTAGTGAGAGCAACAATGTCAAAGATTAGGAAATGGACTAATAGAGTAACACACAAATCTGTTTCATAGGTTCATAGGATGATACTTATCTGTTGGCCTGGAGGCCCTTATAAGCCTAGCCAAGAATTTCACCCATGTTCCCTCAAAGTCAGCACCTGTTTCCCCAGTCCAGCAGGGGCACATGTGGGATCCCAGGGGTATATTTTCTGTTTCCTATCCAGTTGTCCAGGTTCCTCTTAAAGAGGTCTAGAAAGGTACTCTACTTGAAATGGAGAGGGAGTCTATTCCACAGATGGGAGAGTCTTTGGGACACAAATCTATCCCACCAACAAGTTCTATTAATGTCACAGACCAGGTTAAGTCCTTGCATGCAGGTTGTGCGAGTGGAGTTTTTCTTACAGATATGCAGCAACTCCATCAAGGCTGGGTCTGAAATGGCCTCGTATGCTAGACACAGGTCACCCCTGAGCAGTCTGTATGAGGCTGAGTAGAGGGACAGGGCTTTTAGCCTATCCGTATAGGACAGGTGTTTCAGACCCTGAATTTTCCTGGTCAGGAACCTTTGTGGTCTCTCCAACTGCTGCATGTGCTTGGCAAGATACATGCTGAAGGGGGTATTCTCTCGATAATGGGTTTGATAAGGGAAGATGTTATCACCTCCTTGTTCCTGGATGAAATACCCTTATTTATGAGGTTGGCCATGTAGAAAGCCTTGCGTACAAAGGAGGCAACGCAGTGGTCAAAAGTCAGGTTGCTATCAACCTGAGTGCCCAAGTCCCTCAGAACTGATTGCGTGCTTAGTACATTGTTATTAATATGATAATTAGTGGGTACGACATTTTCCCCAAAGGGGATAATGATGCATTTCTCAGCATTCAGTTTGAGGCCATGCTTCTAGCACCAGTCATTAGTCTGGGTAAGGTCCTCTTGGAGGCTGTTCACATCAGTAGGGGAATTTAAGACAGCACCTAGCTTGCAGTCATCTACAAACCTGGTCAGCCACAGACCACTGGTTTTGGCTTGCACCTCATAAAAATATATCCCAAACAGTAGAGGCCCCAAGACCGATCCTTCAGGTACACCGCTTGTCATGGGTCTACTACTAGAGGTGACTTCCTCTACTTTGACTGAGTAGATTCTATCAGTGAGCCAGTTAGTTACCCATCAGGTAACATACGAGTTGATGCCTAGCTGGGAGAGTTTATCTATTATGCCCGAGATTCAGTACTCCTCAGCATGTTCAGCACAGACATATATGAGGGAAAAGAGGACAGTATCAATCTTTTTACTTATTGCATAAAAAATAGGTTCAGTACTGGTTGGGGGGTGGGGTGGATAGTCCAGCAAAAGATTTCAAAACATTGAATAACTGGGCAGAGGGTAACAGCTGAGTTTCAGTGTAAACAAATGCAAAGAAACACACTTAGACCACAGCAACCCTGGTGTGATATATGAGTTGAAAGGAGTGAAAGAGATGACACCAGAGCAAGACAAGGATCTGGAGATGTTTGTCACTCATTGATTCAACCAACAAAAGCAGAATAAAAGGACAGCTGCAGCAACAAATAGAATGCTTGGGAGCATCCTAGGGTGATAGACTCTAGCAACAAAAAGATAATGCTTCTACTCCAAGTGGCATTGTCCAGACCTTACCTTAAGTACTTTGACCGGTTCTTTAGGCTACATAAGAAAAAAATACTTCAAATTACCAGAAGTAATGTAGACAAAAGTTAATTACACGAACTGAGATAAACTAAAGTAAACAACTAAAAATATAAAAGGAAGTAGTCAAAGACAACAGAAAATACTAGAAAAGGCTTTAATTGTAAGCGCTTTTATTAAGGCCAATGCCAAAACTTCTTCAGACAAACAATTACGAAATTACATTTCCGTTAAATGCTTCAATAGTCACATGATTCAAACCAGCTGATTTAAAATATACTAAGTAATAAAACCGCATAATTAATATAATGCATGTATTTTGTTAAGGTGAAAGAATAACTAAAACTTGAAACTGAAAATAGGAATGAAAAAAGAAACATATAAAACATAAAAAAATGAAATATATATATATGGGTACGCATCACTCCACGTAAAACTTATTTCACCTAAACTCATTTCACCAAGGCCAAATCACCTAAAGTTCATTTCACCTAAAACTCATTTCACTGACAAGTAATACTGTAAAGCAAGTCAATGATATATGTCCTTTTCCCCACTGTAGTGAGGTCCTGGTGTTAGTATATATATTAAGGGGGGTGTGGGGGATGCAGCCCCCTACATTGGAGGTGTGGGGGGCATAGCCTCCCACCTAGTTGGCTTTTACCAAATAATGTAAAAGTAAAACAGACACCATAAAACCAAAGAAAGTGGGGGGCTTTGCCATCCACACCCCCCCAATTTGGGGGCTACACCCCCCATTATATATAACACCAGGATTGCACTATAGTGGGGGAAAGGACATATACCTTTGACTTGCCGTATTGTACTACTTGTCAATGAAATGAGTTGCAGGTGAAATGAACTTTAGGTGATTTGGTCTTGGTGAAATAAGTTTAGGTGAAATGAGTTTTAGGTGAAGTGATACATACCCAAATTAGTCCATACCTCTTCTACTGTATTAGTGAAGTAATAGTTCCTTAAGTTTGTCTTAAATCATTGACAACCATTAATCACTCAGGCTCCACATTTCCAACTCTTATCTTTCTACAGCTTTACCCCACCCCATTTTCTACTCTTTCTTTCTTTTTAGATGTGCAAGTCTAACTTTTGAATGACGCCACGTATCCTAGTCCTACCCTACCCTTCACAGTTTTTGTAGATTTGCTTTGCATGTTTTCTACAGCCCTACATTCCATTCATCTCTGTAGCCTGTTGTTCTTACATAGTACCAGTGCCTGCAAAGTCAAGCAATTTATCTCTGGAATCTACTGCCTGTAGTCTGTGACCCAGTATCTCATTGGAATTTACTAGTAGCCTTTCACACAGCATAGTATGACTTAGTTTGGAAGTATGAATCCCCAGTATCTAATTTCTTCGCTGCCCTGTTTAGGATCAGCCCATTACAGGAAGTTTGTTCTCCCATTACATTTGCCGGTCAGCATAAAGAGACAATAGGCTTATCTAATTTGCCATTCTTATTCCTTCCTGTACCTTTTTTCCTCCAGTTCAATGCTCTGTTGAATGCATCTACAAATTCCTTTTCTGTCATCCATTCCAATAGCCAATTCCATGGGCCCACAACCCTCTCAGTGAAAAAAAAAAAAAACTTTTGGAGCTCTAGGGAGTAGTTAGTCTCTACTATGTTCTACTGCCTGTACCCACTCTTTTCCCTTAAGTCCTTCCTGTTCAGAATGACCTTTTCAAGTTTTACTAACATGATCTTGTACACCTATATCATTTCCTTCATGTCTCTTCTTGTCTGACGTTTCCACTAAACTCTGATCCATGGATTTGTCTGTTCTTAACTTTTAAAAATATAAAAGGAAGAATTTAATTAATACATCTTGAACAAAAACACTCTGAAAATAAATATAAATAAAATACAAGCTATTGAGCAACTATCATGTAAACCAGACTCTTTAAATGCATCTAACTTCAATTGCCATAACAATTCTTGCTGTTCTAATTTTTTTGACGAAAGGGGTGCACCTTTATCTTTAAAATTAGAACAGCAAGAATTGTTATGGCAATTGAAGTTAGATGCATTTAAAAAGCCTGGCTTAAATTACAGTTGCTCAATAGCTTGTATTTTAAAATTGAGGAGCTTATCGAGATGATGGTATGCCTTCACAGATGAGCATCTATATATTTATTTTCAGAGTGTTTTTGTTCAAAATTTGTTATGAGTATTTTATTGATGTAATTTAGTGTTGTTGTGTATGAGACATATATATATATATATATATATATATATATATATATATATATATATATATATATATATATATATATATATATATATATATATATATATATATATATGTATGTATCACTTCACTTAAAACTAATTTCACCTAAACTCATTTCACCAAGACCAAATCACCTAAAAGTCATTTCACCTAAAACTCATTTCACTGACAAGTAGTGCAATACGGCAAGTCAAAGGTATATGTCCTTTTCCCCACTGTAGTGCAATCCTGGTGTTAGTATATATATTAAGGGGGGGGTGCAGCCCCCCACATTGGGGGGTGTGGGGGACGTACTGATAAGGGCCAAATAAAGTGGCACTGTGATGTCCTTTGACCTGGATGCCATGCCTTTACTTAAAAGTTGGGCAACGTAGTATGATTTTTTTACTAACTCAATCACATGTTGGTCAAAGGGAAGATTATTGTTACATATGTTCTTGGATCCTTGACTACCGTGTCAACTCTTAGGGTGTCTTATTGATGAAGTAATTAGCTTGGGTGATGTTTTTTTCAAATGGCACTATAATTCCTTTCTTGGCATTGAGTTTTGGTTTGTGCCTTTTGTACTAGTCATTTGTCTGAGTTATACCCTATTGTAAGATGTTTTTGCCATGGGAGAACTGCTGTGCAGGAGCTAGCTCCAACATTCTAGTGAATGGGAGAACTGCTGCACAGAAGCTAGCTCCTGCATTCTAGTGAATGGGAGAACTGCTGTGCAGGAGCTAGCTGTGTTTTGAAATGTTATATGAAAATGACTTTAGAAACATGGAATCGAGCAAGAATATTGACAAATATTTTAATATGTACAAGGATGAATTTGATAACTATGGAAAAACTAACTAACAAGAATATTCGAATAATGAATTTGGATAAAGGCAATGGGGTGGCTATTATGGATAGTGTGACATCTCCTCTCTGGGCCAGTAATCAAGGAGCCTGAATCCTCACCACTCACACCAGTGAGGAACATTCACTTGGAGCAATAATAAATACGTACAGCATTTCCAGATGCAGCTCTCTGCAGCAAGTGTAATTTCCCTTAACAGCACACTGGGAACACACTCAGTCTGGGGTCTGGGTTTCCCTCTCTTTCTGTCTAGGTCCCCAATAACACACCCCACTGAAACAGCTATATAGTTGAGTCCTTAGCTGAGTGTGCCAAGCCAAGTCTTCCACCATTCTCTCTGTGAAACGAGTGCTCTGTGTCCCTGCTCCAAATAGCTGACACACACACTCTTTGAGATTTGCTTTACACACACACACAAGCTGGCACAGATTTACTAGCTATGCCCGTCTGCCCAGACTATAAAGTAGATATTGCCACCAGGACACTCCAGAGTCAGCTTCTCAAAGTCTCTTACAAGGGTACCCACTTATACTGAGTAAAATTAATACTAATACAAATGGTAATGTTTGACCAATGCAGCAAGACTTCCAGGAGCAGTCATAGTGTCGCCAAATAGTAATCTCAAAGGTTAAAAGGTTCTCTAAAAGACCAGCTGCAATGAAAAGTTTAAATATATTTAATAATAAATAATAAAGGAACATGAACATACCAAATCTCTATTTACAATAAACACCAACATTTCAATCACAGGAAATATTAAAATAACACAGATGAATAGATTACACAGATAACGAAAAACAGTACTTAACTAATCTCTATATAGTTTCCTAACTGATCTAAAGAATCACTACTTCTTGGTTACTTACTAAAACAAGGGAAAATGAAGTGGGTGAGGGATCCTTCTATAACAGGTTTCAAAACAGACTGCTCTGAGACATCTGACTCATCTAGTATTAAAACATCATTTCAGTGCAGGATTACAGAATTATATCACATACATCTGGCCATCTGACTCCTGGTTCCTATACTACCCCCCTTTACTAGGAACTGAACCAGAATCTCACACATAAGCATTACCATACACACAGAGCTTTGCTAAGATGTGTTATAACATCTGGAAGCCATAAAACCATTTCAACACTTCTACCCTTATAGGGTAGCAATTAGTTCACTGCTAACAACAATACAGCAGGATTCCTAGCCCTTGTTCTCACATTTTGTCTCTGATTGCAATCCGAACTGTAAGATACAATCTTTATGGCCTAAACCAGGTAATTTAATTTCAGGCTATTTTTCAAAGTTAACTGGACTGAGATTAACCTCTTCTCTTCCAGTATCCTCTTTTACAATATATTAATTTGTGATTACAATACAGTCTGGTATAGGTGTATTTCTTTTTCTGTCCAGCAGGATGCAGTGTTGGTACCTTTTTTTAACACAAACAACTTTACAAATACATTTTTAACACAAGCACCTCCATAAATCACTTTGATATACAAAAGACATATAATTCTTTAAAATATCCAGCTAGCTATGCTGGCATATATTACACAGCCACTGCCCTACTTCTCCTGGCATAGCTGGCAATACCTTACATCGCCACAGATAGTATTAAATGTTAAGAGAAAATGTAATTACTATCAAATGATTGACTATTTGAAAATGTTTCTAGCAATTGTGCTAATACTGCATATTAAAATTTGATTTGATATTGAAGACTTTTTATTAGATGGAAAGACAGATAAGGAGTTGCACAAATTTCTAACCTGATCATCTTGAGTAGTTTTGGGATTCTCAAGATACACAAATCTATTAGTGAACCATTTTTTAGGCCAATTGTTTCTTCAGTGGTTTTAAAAATGGAACCCTTGGCAGGGTGTATTGATTTAAAATCTGAAACCATTTGTTTTACAACAAGAACTGTATGTTGAAAGACTCCTGGATTTCTTTAGAAAATATTAACAATTATTGAGGTGATTTTAATAATACTATTTTAATTACAGCTGCTATGCAGGAGCTTTATAACCCTATTCCCCAGAATAAGGAATTAACATAATTTACTGAAGTCCTATTACAAGAAGAGGTACTACCTACTGCTGATATTAGACTCCTTTAACTATTTAAGGACATAGTTTTGAGATATTATTTCCTCTACTTTAAGGGTAAACATTTTCAGCAAAAACAGAGGAAGGGGAAACAATCTGTCCCATTTATGTTAATATAGTACTATGGATGTGGGAGCAAAAAACAATTTAGACATCTGAATGTAAGAACTATATAATAATATTTCCATTTCTTGGGTGGCATTTGTTTGTTTTGGGAAGGTCCCAAAGAAGTAACTGGTAAATGTTTCAATTTTTTTAGAGTGATCAACTGACTTTTTAAAATATAAAATATAAATATTCCTGCAGCAGAACCGAAATAAATTGTCATGATGTAAAACTATATCGGAAAGAAACAAAGAGTAAGTTATCTACTATGTATTGAAAAAAATTGTCTTTGAATGTTTATTTACACTATGTTAGTAATCATCCCCCTTGGCAAAAGAAACATTTGATAAAAGACCAGTTAGTAAGACTGTCTAGATTAATTTCTGATGACACTTTACTCTTTAAAGAAATGTTTTTCTTGAACAATCTATTGAACGATGTTTACCTGCTGACTTGTTTGAACAAGTAAAGTATGGCATGGTGACTACACATGCAACTAGTTTTAGGATTATTTTGAATACATCTGACAATTCACAAATTAGTACAAGTGAAGCCAGTTCTGATAATGGTACCCTGATTATACATAACATGAATAAAGCTGAGACCAGCATTACCAATAAAAAAAATATTTATGTTACAGGGGTCTATAAAGACTTCAGCACAGCACATAGCAACATCTTTTAATATAAAACATATGATTATAAAAAACTGGAAGTGTGATGCATGCAGTTCCTATTCACAAAATGGTTCAGAGAGGTATGACAACAGACAGTCTGACAGAAAAGATATCTAGTATGGCAATTGGCAAGACTGGTAGAAAAACAGGAGGAATAAAATGACTGAATTAAAAAAATACTTAATACTATAATATAATACTTAAAAACAGTAGTCCTGGTACTGTCTAACCTATCATCAAAGGCAGTTTGATTACTAACTGCATGCTCAGAAGTTACATTTCAGAAAGAACAGACAATAAACTAGTAAACCAAACAGAAGAATTTAAATGAAACAGTGGCTTCAAGAAAGACAGAGAAATTGTGTGAAGAGCAAGTGATGCATGTCAGTTTTAGTACCCTGAGGAAAGAAGATATGGCAGAGAAATTCATAAATACATCATTGAACAGTACTTGCAGTTACACTTTGAACGACAAAGTGAAACAGAGCAAAACACACAATGGGTTGAGAGGATCTTGTAAGGAAGAGATATGAGGACATGCTACTTTCGTTCAAGAATAATGCATACTTGGCATGATCTTTCACATACTGCAGCAATGACAAACCAGACAGACATTACATGATGCAAGACAGTACAGGGGAATGCTAATGCATACATGTTTGGTATAGGAGGTTGCAAAATTAATTTTCTGCATTTGTATTGTCAGAGGAAAACATAAACAGATTTAGGAGATTGGACAGTCTTTTTTCTGAAAATAAGTTTGTGTTTTTAAAATGAAAGGTTTCTGTGTCTTCTCCTAGAAAGAGCCCACAGACTTGAGGTCATTTAGAACTGCAGTACTTCATTTATACAACATTTTTATGTTACAAAAAACAGCAATAAACTTAAAGGCATGCACTCTTACAAGACATCACTTATAATGTCCATAAGCATACACTTTAGCCCTTTCTATTTACCTAAAGATCAGCTCATCACTGAGCAAGGTAGAATAATAGCCATTGTTCAGTTGTAAATGATGTCCTCTTTTTACTTATCTAAGGCAATGTTAAGTCCCTTACAATCATGGCTAGGGTAAAACAGAATATATCTGATTACAGAAATGACTAGCCTTTTTATAAAAAGCAAGAAATAAAAAAGTCTGTTATTATTTATCTGCTATACATATTTCATGTAATATATAAATACACAGAAATATGTATTCACATAATGCCCAAGTAGCTTATCAGCACATTTTAAAGGTGTTGAGACTCACCACTGCTTAAAGTGTCAGGAGAGAACAGGATCATAGCTTGTTTCTTGAAAATAATCCACATAAGCTATCTACCTTGCCCATGTGGAATAAACTATCATGTGTGTGTGTGTGTGTGTGTGTGTGTGTGTGTGTGTGTGTGTGTGTGTGTGTGTGTGTGTTTGTGTGCATGTCCGTGTGTGTCTGTGCTGTAAAACATTGAAATACGTCAGTGGCTTTTCCAAATAGGTTTAGAAAAATACATATACATGACTATATACATGAGCTTACATGTTATCTAACTGTTTTTGTAGGTGCCACACTCTTTGGTTTAGTACAGCATACTTTGTTATCTTATGAATTAAATCTGCCATGACACTGAAGACTTTGCAATAAACCTTGTCTGTTTTCAGAAGTGACACAAATGGATTAGCAAGACACTGACATTGAATTTATGAACTACAAATACGCTACAAGAGCTAAACATGCAAATCCCATACAGACAGCAAGTTCTATTCCTCTAATTAAAAATTCCTCTAAACATAGACTTGGTACAGAGATATTGGTGTAGTAAGAGACCTGTTCTTTCATCTGTCTACATTCCTTGATATACAGACAGCTCAACAACATCTATGTTTTCAGCTAGCACGGCAGCTGACAGTAAGAGGTTTGCCTCCACGAATCCAAATCTTTCACAAATTATTGTGACTGACCTCATCAACAAAGTTTTAAGACCACTAGTTTCTTTGGGGTTTTTTTGTTTTTTTTTCCTCAACACTGGTAGTGGTGAGGTTGGGAACTAGACAGATTCCTGCATTTGTTCATTTTTTATTTTATTTTTATTTTTACTATCTTAAAGAATCATTCCTCACAGCAGTTTAACATACTCACGCTGTCTCCTCATCTTGCATTCCCTACAAAGCTCACCTGCTTCAATTTAATTACCTTATTATGAGGCTTGACCATGCAGAACCCATTTTGAACAACATCCTAAAAATCCTAAATACTTGAAATAAATCTCATGAAAAAATGGGCCAGATTACAAAACTATTTATGCTCAGGATAAGGTACTACCCCAAGCTTATGAAGAAAGTTCAAATGTTGACATTTCTGAAGGAGTACTTCCACAGTTCATATGTAATATGCACAAATGAGGAATCATGAAAGCCCTCATGGGTGATGCTATACCTTCATGTGATATAAACAGGATGATAGGAATAACTAACTTAAAATCCAGGCTAACTAAAAATTGGAAGGGCATCCCTATATAAGCTGGTTTGCTTTCTGCTGTATCATTAACGAGACCCACAAAAGCAGTAAAAAAGGCAGACCAGTAGTTGAATGTGTATAACCATGGCGCTTAACCTCTTAGAGCAAGAAATCTGGACAGAGCCTAAAATAATGGGGAGACAAAGGCCCAAAATATGGACGGATTTTAAATATTACTCACAAACAATGGAAAATGATATCACCGTTCTCCAAAGTGTCCTCTGGCAACAAGTAGAAAGTTGGTAGAATAACAGGGTTTATATTAGCATGCATTTTCTGAATGATATGAAGGGTAAAACTCAAATACGTGTCATTAATAAGTGACATTAGTCCTCAGTGATTTTCCAGAAAACCACAAATTTGGACCAAAATATTAGGCCAAAATCTGTATAGTTGAGAGGTATATGCATAGCATAGCATCCACTAATTATAGTGCAGTGGGGCTGCTGCTCACTTTTCTTTGAGATTATTTTTGTGTAATAAAAATGTTAAATGAATATATTACTTTTTAAGTATGCAGAAGTAGAAATTAAATTGTACAGATTCTGTTCACAGGAGTAAAAAAGTGATTTGCTTTTAACTGTTTTCATGCGCTGAATTGTTAGGCAGACAGTAGCTTGGAGGTAGAACGAGTTCCACTTGAAAATTATATTAAGTAAATGAGGGTTGGTATAAAGGTTAAGTTGTTTACTTTACAGACACAAGATATAGGGTTAGATTTTTGCTTTGACAGGAAAATGTCTGGGCTTAAAATGGCCCACAAGGGCAGCTAGTCTATTACTTACCAATGAACCAATTGTTGGTTTATGTTATTGTCTCTGGATCTCTGAGAAAAGTAGCTGGTTTCTTGCCCTTTACTTTCAAGCCATAATTTATTTAAAGTCTCCTGTGAAAGATATGTTTGATTAAAGATCCTTTTCCACAGGATTCTTCCCAGATGTACCAGTAGCTAATCTAAATTGATATCTTTAGAAGTAGGTTAAGTGGATTCATCTAAATCTAGATCTAATACTATATCTGGACTGCCTTCCTATATAAGAAACTGTATACAGGTCTTTATCAGGAAAGGGTTCCTGTATTGCAGTACATAGTCTAGTAAGTACCTGATCTGGGTTATTGTAAAGCTGATAGGATGTATGTTAGGATTATAAATGATTTGTATTAAAATTAAAGTGCAAGATTCAGTTTATCTGTTTGCATTTATATTTTTTTACACTTTAAAACATTAAAAATGCATGTGCTTGTCTTTGCATTATTTCTTTGGTTATGTTATTATATTTTTTCCTTTCAGAAAGAGTTGTATTTAGTTTCTGGATGTTTGTCTCATAACTTAAAAAGTAGTAGGAATTAAACTTTAATTAATTGGACTGCCAACCATAAATTCAAAAATGCTATAAAATACTGTTGAAATATGAAATGCTGTTTTTATTTATACATCATCTATGACATAGATATTAATGAGAATAGTGATTGCTCTGTCGACTGCAGTCAAAAGACAGATGAAGCTTAAATAGTTCCTTTATGTTGTTGGGGAATATTCTCGATGAAAGATGTGTGTCTGTTCACTGCTCATATCAGTTTCCATTGTCCACTAATCTTATTATTTCAGCTTCTCATACCTGTCTCTTACACGTTTTGTCTTTTAAAAGAGTATAATTTAACATATAACAGGTGGCATGAGTCAAGATTTACTATGAGCTTTTATCTCTGACAAGAAGGCCACAGACTGGAACTACAGCAATGGTGTATGCTGTCTATAGAGTGAACATGACATGGATAGGCACTATGGGACATAACAGGCTGAGATCAATCATAAACATTTTAGACCAACTCAAACTTAAGGTAGAAATTTATACTCAACAGTCCATTTAATAATTTACGCTATCCATAAGAAAATCAATGGTTTCCACACAGGTGCCTGAAGAGCAGTTTGTCAAGTTGTAATTTACCAAACACAACTACTTCTAGAGATTGAAGGCTGAATCACCTGTGTGGGATCAGTGTTTTTGTAACCAGTGTTCTTCAATGGGCAATTTCTCCTTTGCCACTTCCCCGTGACCATGGAATTAGTACACATAAGTTTGGGATAGGGGGACCTTGGCCCTCACATGGGTTGATAGCATCTTGCCCCCTGCAAAAACACTTATTTGTACATGGTTAGGTTTAAAGAGTTCCTGACATCCTTATCTTGATCCACTTTTTTTTCACAGAACGTGCACTGACTGATGATAGGGGAAGCCGTATCAGTAATTGATCAGGTACATCTAAGTCCTGAAGCTTTTCTACAATAGGAAAACACGTTAATTTATCAGTGTAAGTACAATGAACTAATACAGGTCTGAAACATCTAGGTTTACCATTTTCTAGAACATGAATACCAGCTATGTTTCCTTTAACATATCAAGATTTCTTTAAACACAATTTCTTGTTTAATGTAGATTTTCCCAGAATTTTATTTTCAGTATGCTTGTGTTTTATATCTCTCAAGTCTATGTCTATGTTTCCTATATGTTCATCTTTGCCCTTTCAGTTCCTTCCAGAGGATGGTGCTGGGTTTCTTGATGCCTTGGTTGATGATTATAATAGGTCATTCTCCTTGGCTCTTGATTTTCTCATACCAAGTTGTGTTCACTCTACCTCTAGCAAGAGGCATGAGCTATGATTTGACCATAATTTTCACCTACTATATCATGAAGTGTGCAAATTGGAACTTCATTGGTGGCATGCCTGCGAGAATGTGGTATAGAACAACAACTGCGGCAGGGCAAGCTGCCTAGAAGTGTAAACCTTGGATCTAGATGATTGTCACTGTGGAACTGACATTCTGACCCCATGTGTAAAAATGTGAAAAAGGGGTTGTGGGTCATACCTCTCAACCTGTTAACAAAAGAAATCTGGACAAAGCTAAAAATAACAGGGAGACAAAGCACCACAAATAGGGACAAACTTTAAATATCGCTCTTATAAATTGGAAAGTTGCTAGAATAAAACGTCTTGTATTACCATGCATTTTTTGGAGGATACAAAGTCTGAAACTCAAATGTCTGTCATTATTTAGTGAATTCAGTCCCCAGTGATTTGCTACATGAATCTAGAAAAGCACAAATTTTATGAGGAACAGACCAAAAATATGAGGCAAAAATCTGGACATTCTTTGAAAATATAGACTGTTGAGAGGTATGTTGTGAATGGATGGATCGATGGATGGATGGATGGATGGATGGATGGATGGATGGATGGATGGATGGATGGGTGGATGGATGAATGTGGTCTGAGCGAACTTCACATGGAGAAGCATTATGGGACATGCCAAGCTAACATCAATCATAAGACAGTATCTTTGTTGTCTAGAGACATATCAGCAACAGCTAACTGGCCAGTCATGCTCTCTCAAGTGGCTGACAGACTCTACAGGCCAGCCTGTCTTACTGTCTTACTAGTCATATAGCTTTATCACTCAATACTCAATAAAGCTAATCTGCTGCACGGATTTTGATGACCAGGTTGCTACTATCAGATGCACACTTCCTTTGTCTGATCCCTTACACTTATCATTGGGTTTCAGTCTTTTATTGTTTTGCCACTTGGAAGAAGTTTGACATTGCAGATTAGGAGGAGCTCTTGAATGAGATCTCAGTATGTGATTTATGATCTCCAGGCTGGACCTTTGTACAAGGCAGAGTAAGGCTAGCTTTATATACTTGCTCCAGTGATATTCTTGATTTTGATTTCCTCAATCAGATGTATTTTTTTTTATCCGAAAGGTCAAAAAAAAAAAAAGATAAAAAACTAAGTAAAATGAAGAACAATAGCAAAAACTGAGAAGAGTGCAGAAAGCAGCATGGAAAAGATGTGGGGAAAGCAAATGGCATTGGCAGCTGAAGGAGAAATGTTCTGAATCTCCATAAAGAGACAGAATGACCAAACACACACTGAGAATCTCAAGATAAACAGCTCCCTGTTGGAATATAAAGAAACAAAAAACAGAAGGCTGCAGGAAAATGAAAATGTTTTAACCAGGCATTCAGAGGAAATAACTGGCATGCAAACTGCTGAAGAGGATATGAAAGAAAAAAAATTGTACAACAGCAACTGAAATATAAATGAATGGCACAAAAACTGTGTAAACTCAAGAGCAGGTAATCCAGTGACAACCTAAGGTCTACAGCAGTATCAGAACAACTGAAAGAGAAGAACTGTACTGACTTTATGAGAAAATACCTCGTTGCATGGACTGGACTGTTTGTTGCTGATACTGATATTGAAACAACACGTACAGTAAATATTAGTACTTGAGAAAGAGAAATCAGCCAGTACCTATACAGATTAAACTGCAAATATGATAGCTAAAAAATGTTTTTTTTCCTGGTTTGTCGAGGAAGGGAACAATCTTCAAAGTTGGAGACACAGGAGTTTATGTGGTTAGTCGTGTTTCACTAGAAATACAAACTAGCAGGAACACTTCTTCCTTCCACAGGACTTTGCAGAGAAATGAAATTTACTTCATATCAAGTTACTGCATCTTACATTAGTTTGAAACTTGGATTAAAAGCCTACAAACATTCTCAAGAGACACAAGAAGAACTGGATATGGGAGAAGGCTATGATGGAACAGGTAGCCAAACAAAAACACAGACAAACAAGCTGCGGGCACTTCAGTGGCGAGATTTCTTACAGAGCCCTTTCCTGTTTTCCAAATGGAAATGATGGGTAAGGAGAAGAAAGAGCTTTTAAAAAGCAAGAGATTACACAAAAAAATGGACTGGGAATATTGAGTGAGGACAGTATTTAAAGTACATGGATATATGTTTATATAGACAAGAATGTTTGATATGACTACATTTCAAGTTGCATGAACTTTAAATGATACTTTAAATCCATTGAAATCAGTATGTACCAGAGAGAAAAATAACAATTTGATTAATGGCAATGCAAAATATAGGTAATGTATATCAAATTTTACGTAAGAGTTGGTTTCTAACTTGGGAAGGGTTATATTGCATGCTGCCTGCTAAGTGCTATTTGCTTCCAAACTGCAACCTGTGCTATTTTGCTCTCAATAAAGATTCCATGAGAGTGAGTGGGCAGGTGGTAGTTGGAGAAGGAGGAAGGGGAAAAAGAAATAAATGAATGATGGATGAAAAAGAAAACTAATATATGCCATGCTGGAAATGAGTTGGCAATAATGCTTAAAGTTAGATACCCATCATTAGATCACTGTTGCAGTATCCTAAACTATATGGTTTATATCCTGCCAAGGGTATGATTACAGACCAGTATCCAAAGCTTTAGGGTACCTTCGATGTACGCTAATTGCCTAAGCACTTGAGTACAGCTGTATAACGTCAGTGGATAATGCACCAACCCTTCAGAACTTTATTGGCTTTGGAGTATGCTCTCCCTGCAAGTTTTGAGTCATTGACAATCAGCTAGCATTCTACCAAGATTGGACAGATAAGTGCCACTTTGGGGGCAACCTTCCACTTTATTAATATTCCTGAGGAAAAGTTTACTTTCTTTAGAAAATTATATAATTAGGCTAGGAATTATATTTGCAGTGGTTGTCACTAGAAATTATACCTCATAAATGTTAAATTTTGTCAGATTTCCTATTAGAGAAATAAAATGAAGTAACATCAGTTTATATGTGAACTTCTAATGTTTTTTTTGTTCACTGTTGGATTGGATTTGTATTTTAGAGGGTTGTGAACCTTAGGACCTGATTCCTGGGAAGAGCCTCATCTTTGTGTCAGTCTTTTTCTAGGGGTCCTCCTAGGAAAAGAAAACAGAAACTTAGACATGTGTCTCCTTCTGCTTCAGAAAGGGTAGACAGGGAAACTGGATGAAAAGTTCATTTTAAGCCATTCATTGTTTAAATTCTGATTCCTCGCTGAATTTTAAAAGAAAAAGATTTACCTCTCTTTCACATTCTCATTTGATTGGGCTTGCATTTTTCCAGTGACTACACCACTGGAATGGGAATCAGATTCTGAAGAAAGTTTTACTTCACATTCTCCCCCATGAAGAGCTATCTTTTTCTGAAACTATACCGGTAGTGTAAAACTTATTTCAGTGGGAGCAGAATGAAACTGAACTACACCAGTAAAGATATTAGGACTACTTTCAGATGGATTTTCTTCAGCTTGCAGCTATTCCTCCTGTCTTATCACCATTGGAGGACACAGTCTTGACAACTTGCAGTATACCTGACATTCAACCTCCTCCCCCTAAAAAGTCTGATAGATTGTATAAGGTCCCTTACACCAACAACATTTTATTTTTAAATCCGAAGGCAAACCCTGCAGTTATTTATTTTGCAAACTATCTTTTACTGTAGCATCTTGTGAATGCTACCTTTGTTTCTTTTGACAAAGATGGGAATGCCCTTTATAGATTTGGAAAGAAAGTACACTACTCTTCTAATTTAGACTTCATAATTTAGAATTATCAGGCTCGTATGTCAGCATTTCTGACTGCATATTTTCAAAAGATGAGAACATTAACTGCTAACCTTGCTCCTTCAGAGATAAAGAAGTCTCTAAATTCTTTAATAACTTCTGTCTCTCAGGTAACCAAACACTTTTCTGAAGTGTTCTTATGGTTCTGCTGGTGCTGTATCCAGAGCTGCTGGATCAGTAATGATGAAGTTTGCTTGGTTGTATTCACAAAATTTACCAGAGGATAGCAGAGATGAGATCTTGAACGCTACCCTAAAGAGAGAGAGGTATTATTTGGCCCCTCTTCTGATCAGGTTCTTAAAAGATTTGATGAAAGAGGGAAGTGAATTCAGTGGGTCAGTCAGACTTTTCAAAAATCCTTGCCAAAGTTGAATAGGGTCTTTCTTTCCAATTATGGATCCTTTGAAAAGAAACAGAGCAAACAGTATCCACAAGGTTCAGGTGAACTGAATTTTAAAAACATGCAATGGCAGGGAGGCTCATTAAAGAAAGGGGAGCTTCCCAGAACCAAAGATAGTCCAACAAGGGAAGCCAGACTATATGCCTCATCATCTGTTTCCCCCTTCCCACCCTGCCATACCATTAAATTCTTCCCAAAGTATAGGTCTTCATTTTTCTCAGTGGTATCAGATAACTTCAGACAAATGGTTTCTGAAAATTATTCAAAAAGACTACAGTTGGCTGAAGAAGTCCTTTCCTCCTTTTTAGGGGATTCTTTCTCATCCATCAAACAAAACTTCACTGTTTTTTTTCAGTTCTGAAACAAATGCTGTCTCTACAGTCATTGAACCAGTTCCCCCAGAATAAACAGGGAAAGGATTGTATTCAGGAATATTTCAGGTTCCAGAAATTTCCTTAATAAATCACACTCCAGTATCCCAAAGTTCTGGGTTCTGGATGCTTTCCCTTCAGTCTTCGTTACTCTTTATCATACCTCTCACTTGTTGGTAACTAGATTTAAAAGATGTTTATCATCACATCTCATCTCTCAAAGATTTCAGACTTTCTTTAAGTTTTTCTGTGTCTAGCTTTCATTTTTAGTTCTCTAGCTTTACCTTCAAGGTATCTGCAGCTCAAAGGGTGTTTACAAGGTGCCTGGCACAAGTAATAGCTCACTGCAGGTTGCAAAGCATTCACATTTTCCATATTTGTACAGCTGTCTAATAGTCTAGACTTTTTTCAAAATATTAGGGATCTCTTGCCTAGGTAAAATATCTCCTTTTCTCTCTTTAGGAAGAACACTTTTCTCATTTCTTCTCACATGGTAGTATTCCTGGGATGCTTTCTGGATATATTTCTAATGAGAGCTTGTCTTCCTAGGGACAAAGTATGCCTTTACAAAAAACAGTTTCTGATTTTTCTGAAATCGGTCTCTGACTTCAACCTAGGAATATCTCATGATTCTAGGTTTCATGGCCTCTACAATTCTCATGATTGCTCTAGCAAGACTTCATGTATTCCTCAAACACTAAAGGAGGCAATCAGATCATACCATTTTTGAAGACATGCCACAGTAGCCTGGGACCTGGCAAATTATGGCAATCTGTCTCGTCAAGCTATCTACATTCCATCAGAGCAAAACATTATTGCAGACAGGTTGAATCCTCATAAATGGAAATTGAATAGAAGGATCTTCCAGAAATTTATCCGATACTGGGGTACTCAAATATATCTGTTTGCCTCCATTAACAACAGACAGTCAAAAAAATTCTGCTAAAGGATTACTTGAAAGCAAGTCAGAAAGGTGGACACCTTCTTATTCCTATGGATGGGAATGTTTCTGTAAGCCTTCCCACCCTCTTCATTGTTAACTACTATCATTCTCCCCAAGGACAATTGTGGTGATTCCGTTTTTGGCCCAGGCATCAGTGGTTAACCCTTTTCTTTGAAAATGGCCAAGTATAATTACCATAGGCTTCCACAGAATTAACTTACTTACACAAGACAGGGGATGTTTGATACATCCCAAACTTCACCTTTTTATTTGACTGCCTGGATGATATAGTTTTAATACATTTTAGAAACCTGTTTTCTGAGGAACTGTTGTAGGTATTAAAAAAAGGCTAAGAGATGCTACAAGAAAATTATATTTGGGTTAGTGGAAATATTTTCTAGTTGTGACAAAGTATGTAGCGGGCACCATTAAAGACCCAGATGTCTTTTGTTCTACAACATTTGTGTGAGATATTATCCTCTGGCCTTTCCTACTTTTCTGTCGAGATTCACCTCTCAGTTATTTCTACGCTTGCCCATAGATTTCCTCCTTTCCACTGAACCTCAAGTCAAACAATTTTTGAAAGGAATTCTGTATATCCACCCCCTAAGAAAACAAGTGGTTCCTTCTTGGGATCTCAGTTTCGCTCTACTGAGACACATACTTTTTCCAGTCAAAGTAACTCTTTAGGCTGAATTGAAGTTCTTGGAAAACACTGTTATTCATTGATCTGATGTCTGCTGGAAGAGTATCTGAGTTACAGGGTCCTATGCTGAGTCAACTTTATTTTGTGTTTCATAAGTTTAGGGTATCTCTAAGAAGAAATCTTTTATTTATGCCTATATGGTTTTGAGTTAAGCTTTTAACTACCCTGTTTATTATCCAGATCCAAATAATAATAATAATCATACCAAAAATAAGAGAGAAAGGATTTATTACTCTGGATGCCCACAGGCAGCTCATATACTATATTGACATGAATAAAACTTTTAGGAGTTTGGATCAACTGTTTATTTCCTATGAAGGTAAAAAAAAGGGGGGCAATCAGTGTCAACAACAGACAGTATCAAAATGATGTCTCATGGTATTGTTTTTGTTACTCTCAAAATAACAAGTTACTTCTAGGCAAGACCAGGGCTCATTTTACCAGGGTGTTGGCTTCTGCTCTGGCTTTTTGGAATGACTGTAGAAGTATTTTAGAGGCAGCAAACTGGTCCTCTCTTCATGTGTTTACAAAACATTACAAATGAGATTGTATTTCCTGGTCTGGAGCAGGTTTTGCTAGGATTGTTCTCCATGGACTCCTGGATTCTGACCTTTCTTCCCATCCATTTATTTTAAGCTCAGATAATCTACCCATCCAGATTAGACTACTGCAACAGTGATCTAAAGATGCACAAGTTCCAGTGCGTAAGTTAACTTACATAACTGTAGATATTTGAATAGAAGTGGTATAGTGGTTCAGCAGTTACCATTGTTATCTCACAGCAAGAGGTTCTCCGGTTCAATTTCTGGTGGTTGTGCCTTCTGTGTGGAGTCTACTTGTCCTCCCTGTTTTTGCGTTGGTTTCCTCAATGTGCTCTGTTTTCCTCCCACATCATACATCAGGAGCATTTCTTCCCAGGCCGTCACTGAAAACAGGCTCTGTCCCAGTAGGACTTTCCTGATAAACAAATGTTAAATAAATAAATAAATAAAATCATTGTTACAGTAGGGACCCCCCTCCCCTCTCTTCTCCTTTTTCGTGCTACGTTTTTGCCAGGGTGTAGATTTTTTATTTACCTTGTTTTCTAACACATACCTAAAAGTCAGGGCTCTAGCCTCCCTTTTCTGAGTCAAGAAAGCGCTGAAGCTTTGGTGCCCTACTACTGAATTTATATGACTCTCCTTGAGTTGTTCAGTGGTTAAGGCACTTGGATAGTGCCATAAAGCTTTGGATGTTGGCTGATTGTCATATCTTTAGTAGGATATACCTTGTACTGTTTACATTACTGCAGTAGCAACTAATTCAGCCATTTACTGTTATGGTAAGTTAACTTATGCAGCTGTACTTTCTGGTAATGTACGTACCATGTGCAGAGCTGAATAAAATTTAAAGAGACAGCTATGTTGACTAAATGAAGGTAGCACTGCATTACGGACTTAGGCAAAGATTGACAAATTCAGAAGTTAGATATTTAAGCTGTTAGCTGCTGGCTAGTGAAACTAATAGATCTAGGGCTGCCACCTTTCATTGTGGCTAAACAAGAGTGGCCTTAGGTTAACTGATGCTCTAGGCAAAAGTGCTCCAAGGCACCCCCACCACACTACCTGGTGTCCCCATTCTGGTCTACCTACAACAGTAATAAATACTGAAAAAGTGCCCCTACTAGAGCAGCTCCCGTGGCAGCCACCTAGTTGGCCTATACCTAAGGCTGGCTATGAGCTAAAACTGGAGTAAGGCCACACCCCTCACATCACCAGTAACCCTGCCCAACCCAGTCCCTCTCCCGCTCACATCCTGCCCATTTTATGCCATCATTGTGAAATCGCCTGATGGGAACACCCTCTTTTTTCCATTCCTGATGCCTCATTTTGGCTGATTTACAAACTCCAGTAGTCTGCTTTCTTTTTTGAAACAGAATTCCGGAGTTTGTACAGCGTTTACTAGACTACCGGAGAATCAGTTTGATTTCCGGATAGTCAGGAAAAAAAACAGAGGGGTGGCAACCCTAAATAGATCAGGGAGGGCTTCATTACAAAATAATTCACTGGAAAACATTGAATGAGGTCAGTAGTTTAAATGCATAGAATAAATACCTGTGGGGCAATAAATTTAGTATAACTGAAATGTGAGATGCCCTATAAGCAGTACTTTAAAAAGTACCAGTGAGAAAAATAGCCATCTGATATTGCACAATATTTGGATAAAGTGCCATTTGTTATCATCTTGCAGACTGGAAAGTTGCTGGCTCAATGTTTGAAGAAACAAAATGTTGAACAGATAATTAAAAATAGGAATTATGAGAAGGGTATGATTGAAGTAAACTCAGGAAAATTATAAATGCAATGGAAATCTGAGATAATGCAGCAGTCTGCAGGCTTGTTGTAACTTTTTCCTTGCTAGATGCCTTGAATAGCAACCAGACCAATCAGGAAGGTCCCCAAGCAAACACTCACTGCCCAGTCAGATACTGTCAGGAAGCAATGCCTTCTGCTCCTTCTCTCACATGGAGCAAAACAGGAGCACAGGTTCCCACCTTTGAAGCAGATATCAGGATTTCTGGTGATTAACAGTCTCCAGGAAGTAATATCCCAATGCTTCTTCTCTCACCAGAAACAAAACAGAAACACTACTTTCAAAATGACTAGTAAGACACACAATGTGGGCACCCCAGTGACTGGGGTTCTTGGACCAGATGTTGCAGATTTTAAAGGTAAGATAGAAAAAAATGAGTTAATATCCTAAAGGTTGCAGTGTGCACTAAGCAGTTAGATATGAAAGGAGGTAACACATGTTTTAGCAATCTAAGCTGAGAACCACTAATTTTAAAAGAGCAAGATAGGTTGAGTGGGGGGTGTGCACTATGTATTCTCTGGCTGTATGAAAGACAGTGGGAGGGCCAAAAAATGCAAATAGCTGAAGGAGGATTTACTTCACAAAAATGCAAATGTTATGCTTAGTGGCAATATCGAAAGAAAGGGGAGAAGGAAGGAAGTATGTCATCAAATTAACATAAGGGGTAGGCAAATGGGGAGCAAGAGGCTTTATAAACACAACAGTGCCAGGGTGGGACTGTGGGGAAAACTTAATTTCTGTGTGACTCATAAGAAAGAGAACTCTGGTTTCTTTCCTAGGTTAGATATGCAATAGAAAACATAATACAATTAAACACAATGCGATTAAAATTAACTACAATATATAAAATAAGGCAATATAAATGACAAAAAAGCAATATAAGGAAAAACAAACTAACATTTTCCTCACAGCAGTCTATTGCAGAGTCTGAGCAAAAAAATGCCAGAGGTTGGAATATATGGTAGATATGCCTTTTCCTTAATCAGAATTATTAATATGTGGAACAGCAGATAGTTTCATTAGATTCTACAGTTCATTTCCAGATAATTCTTTTGTAACTTCTTTACTGAAGTGGGTACAGAAGCTGTGCAGTCTTTGTTACGCTCCAGAAATGGGCATTTGGAACACCTGTGACTCAAGTGAAATTACTTTATGGACTTCATTCTAGCTCTACTGACAAGCTGTTCAAATTAATCCTTAACAGTGTTATACTTATCATTTTCCTTCCGGTTTTGTCATAAATAACTCATAGCTTTAGAAAAACCTGTAATAATGAAACATACACTGCATTCAAAGGGGCAACCACTGATATACAGGCGAATATAATTAAAAATGACCAAGCTAAATGTGCATTAATAGACTATTAATATAGATAGATTGTTCTCTCTACTGAGATGGAATTGATATGGAATATCCTGCTGCCACCTGCATGACTAATGGCATTTTGCCTGATTTTAATTTTCTTATTCATTGTCATGAAAAAGAGGACATTAATTTAAAGGAAAACTCTGATGCCACAGGAAGTCACACTGCATTCTAAAACTATGTGTAGTGATTCAATCACTTACTTTAATTCATTTGCTGGTTTTTAATTTTAGTCATTAGATTTGTAATAACATTCAATCTCTTATATGTTCAGCTAGATACCGTAAAGGATGAAGGTAGTAATTATAGATACATGTATACATTATTAATGATACAAATATTATATTAATAAAAATGACAAACTATAAAGAGCTGTAAGATTGTTGTTTCCTCTAAAAGACTGACAGTAAATACATTAGACCATTGGGCAAATAAGCAAGACATTGTATTGTAAATTATCATACAGTTAAATATATTTCTATATATAATTACTACAGAGACAATTTGTTATTCAGACTTTTTTGCCTCTTTCTGTATATCTACATGCAGATACTAAATTTCGTCTACTCTACAGTATTGTGTAATTCAAACACTTGGTTGGGAGGGTGGCCTAATGGTTAAGGTGTTTGCGTTGCAAACACAAGAGGCAGGGTTTGAGTCTCACTAGGGATAATTAGCTAGGCTTACAGTGGCTCGCAAGGGCAGTTAGCCTAGTACTAACCTGTGAACTTACTTTTTTGAAAGAACAAATATGTGACCAATTATATTACTTCTTTTTTTATATATGTACTGCAGAAATGCCAGCATATGTGCATAAAAACTAATAATGCATACAGTAAATGTCTAAACTGCAGTTTGTACAAAATAAACACAATCTTTGCTTCCTACAAAATCATACTTGTTCTCATATACTACCAATTAGTTTTATATATAAATTTCTTACAAGTAAAAGTCTGGATGAAATAAAAAAAACAGAAGATAAAGATTATGCAGATATGAAAGCATGCTAGTAGTTATTGCAGTAAGTTATGATATATTTCATCTTGAGGCTGGTCGTACACTTTATGCTGTATTGATAGACTGCCTCAACAGAACAGACAAGATTGGTACATGAAACCATCTATATGCCTTGCCCTTTGCATCGGCCCTTTTCAGGAATAAGGCAGTAGTGCATCTTTTTATTAGCTTGTTATTCTAGTAAAAAAAGAAAGCAACAGATATGTAACCACACTAAATCCATTAAACTTGTTCTTAATTTGTCAGATCCAAAGCATTTACTGAATTAATTATACATCCATAAGTTTTGTATAATATTATGTGATCAGGAGGAAATTAAGATAAAATGCTAGATTCTCTACTTGTTCATGCTTACAGCTTTATTCTACATCTCATATTGGTAAACATGTAGATTGTAAGACTTTACAATCATACTTAGATATGTTACCAGTACTTGTAACTCTGTAAGAATTGCAGTCACTACTTGACACATTGCAGTTGTTGCAAAGAACACTTCTTGCTAACATTAAAGATTGAAACAATACTAATTTCATAAACATGAATCATACTTTGACTTAGGAATGGGGTTCATTCCCATAATGGTATTAGAAAACTAAAAGACTTGGAGAAATTAAAAAGGGTAAATGTCTTTTTGCAGAAAATTACAACTAAATATGACAATAAATACAATTAAATATGAAGAGTAGTCTTAGAATTACATAAAAATGATAATTAAGCTTTTCATTCAGTTTTATATATTTGAATGCTGAATTGCAAAGTGCAAATGAGTGTACAGAAATCAATTATTTATTAATAAGCTTTACATTGTCTCTCATACTAACTTCTTTCACAAATGGGCGTTAATGACAACAGGAATTTAATGCAGTTCAGAAATATTAGCCATACAAATGACATAATAAACAGATAAATACAACTGAAACACTAAGCAAAATGGCTAAATATACTTGATCCATATTCAACAAAACCAGATTTCCTGAGAGAAATACTAAAACCCTGAAAAATTAAACAAAACCAGACTTCCTGACAGAAATACTAAAACCCTGAAAACTGTTGAAAGGTTGTGAGGTAACAGCCTTACTAGTAACACCTAGATATTATGGTATTTTAAAGGTTGTGAGCTAACAGCCTTACTAGTAATAACTTAGATATTATGGTATTTTAAAGGTTGTGAGGTAACAACCTTACTAGTAATACCTAGATATTATGGTATTTTAATGGTTGGGAGGTAACAGCCTTATAACCTAGATATTATAGTATTTTAAAGATTGCGAGGTAACAGCTTACTAATAATGCCTAGATATTACAGTATTTTAAAGGTTGTGAGTTAACAGCCTTACTATTAATATCTAGATTTTAAAAGTTGTGAGGTAACGGCCTTAATAGTAATACTTAGATATTACAGTGTTTTAAAGGTTGTGAGGTAACAGCCTTACTATTCATACCTAGATATTATGGTATTTTAAAAGTTGTGAGGTAACAGTCTTAATAGTAATACTTAGATATTACAGTGTTTTAAAGGTTGTGAGGTAACAGCCTTACTATTCATACCTAGATATTATGGTATTTTAAAAGTTGTGAGGTAACAGCCTTAATAGTAATACCTAGATATTACAGTATTTTAAAGGTTGTGAGGTAACAGCCTTAACAGTAATACCTAGATATTATAGTATTTTAAAGGTTGTGAGGTAACAACCTTACTACTAATACCTAGATATTATGGTATTTTAAAAGTTGTGAGGTAACAGCCTTAATAGTAATACCTAGATATTACAGTGTTTTAAAGGTTGTGAGGTAACAACCTTACTATTAATACCTAGATATTATGGTATTTTAAAAGTTGTGAGGTAACAGCCTTGATAGTAATACCTAGATATTACAGTGTTTTAAAGGTTGTGAGGTGACAGCCTTACTATTAATACCTAGATATTATGGTATTTTAAAAGTTGTGAGGTAACAGCCTTAATAGTAATACCTAAATATTATAGTATTTTAAAGGTTGTGAGGTAACAGCCTTACTATTAATACCTAGATATTATGGTATTTTAAAAGTTGTGAGGTAACAGCCTTAATAGTAATACCTAGATATTACAGTATTTTAAAGGTTGTGAGGTAACAGCCTTACTATTAATACCTAGATATTATGGTATTTTAAAGGTTGTGAGGTAACAGCCTTACTATTAATACCTAGATATTACATTATTTTAAAGGTTGTGAGGTAACAGCCTTACTATTAATACCTAGATATTACAGTATTTTAAAGGTTGTGAGGTAACAGCCTTACTATTAATACCTAGATATTACAGCATTTTAAAGGTTGTGAGGTAACAGCCTTACTATTAATACCTATATATTACAGTATTTTAAAGGTTGTGAGGTAACAGCCTTACTATTAATACCTAGATATTACAGTATTTTAAAGGTTGTGAGGTAACAGCCTTACTATTAATACCTAGATATTACAGTATTTTAAAGGTTGTGAGGTAACAGCCTTACTTTTAATACCTAGATATTACAGTATTTTAAAGGTTGTGAGGTAACAGCCTTACTATTAATACCTAGATATTACAGTATTTTAAAGGTTGTGAGGTAACAGCCTTACTATTAATACCGCCACAGCGGATCATCTGTTTCCATTTCTTCTTGTCCTCTGCATCTAGCTCTGTTACACCGACTACCTGCATGTCCTCTCTCACCACATCCATAAACCTTATCTTAGGCCTTCCTTTTTTCCTCTTACCTGGTAGTTCCATCCTTACCATCCTTTTCCCAATATACCCAACATCCCTCCTCAGCACATGTCCAAACCAATGTAATCTCACCTCTCTGGCTTTGTCTCCAAACCGTCCAACTTGGGCTGACCCGCTAATATACTTATTCCTAATCCTGTCCACCCTCATCACACCAAGTACAAATCTTAACATCTTTAACTCTGATACGCCCAGCTCTGATTCCTGCCTTTTTGTCAATGCCACTGTCTCCAACCCATATAACATAGCTGGTCTCACTACCCTCTTGTAGACCTTCTCTCTCAGTCTTACTGGTATTCGTCTGTCACAAAGCATTCCTGAGACTCTTCTCCACCCACTCCACCCTGCCTGTACTCTCTTCTTCACCTCTCTTCCAAACTCACCATTACTCTGAACTGCTGATCCCAAGTATTTAAACTCATCCACCTTCACCAACTCTACTCCCTTCATCCTCACCATTCCTCTATCCTCCCTCTCATTCACACACATATATTCTGTCTTAGTCTTGCTGACTTTCATTCCTCTTCTCTCTAGAGCATATCTCCACCTCTCCAGGGTCTCCTCCACATGTTTCCTACTCTCACTACAGATCACAATGTCATCTGCAAACATCATAATCCACAGGGACTCCTATCTGATCTCGTCTGTCAACCTGTCCATCACCATTGCAAATAAGAAAGGGCTCAGAGCTAATCCTTGATGTAATCCCACCTCCACCTTAAACGTATCTGTCACTACCACTGCAGACCTCACTACTGTCACACTACCCTCGTACATATCCTGTACCACTCTTACATACTTCTCTGCCACTCCTGACTTCCTCATACAATACCACAACTCCTCTCTAGGCACCCTGTCATCTGCTTTCTTTAAGTCCACAAAGACACAATGCAACTCCGTCTGACCTTCTCTGTACTCCATCGACACTCTCAGAGCAAACATTGCAACTGTAGTGATCTTTCCTGGCATGAAACCATACTGCTGATCACTAATCATCACCTCCCTTCTTAACCTAGCTTCTACTACTCTTTCCCATAACTTCATGCTGTGACTAATCAGTTTTACCCCTCTGTAGTTACTACAGCTCTGCACATCACCCTTATGAGGTAACAGCCTTACTAATAATATCTAGATATTACAGTATTCTAAAGGTTGCGAGGTTACAGCCTTACTAGTAATACCTAGATATTATGGTATTTTATTATTGATAATCACGGGTTCGCTTGAGCCAGAGGTGGATATGATATGTGTCTGCTGTTGATCCTGATGTGGTAAATGCAAATTAGCGAAGTGTATGATACGGTCCAGGCAATATAGCATGCAGGCTTTGCAAGCCTCTATCACTCCATGTCAGGACAGCACAGTAGAATGCTAATTACTCATGTGCATGTCCAGACAGTTCTGGAATAATTCTGAAATTTGCAGTGGAGGACAGACTAGAAATGGTGTGAAACTGTGGTGAGGGTGAAGCTTCAAACGACAGTGAGGGATGTCATCAAAATCAGTGACAGTCTCATGAAAATTAGGCTTCAGTGTAAGGAAAAGACACTGTTCACAATCTCAGCCTATGTTGCACAAATGGTTGTGATAGTGAGGAAAATAATGTATTCAGACAGCGGGTGCAGGATCTACTACACAAAGCAGGACAGCATGAACTGGTGTTTATAATGGGTGACCTGAATACACATATTGGGACAGACAGAACAGGATATGAGGACAGCCTTGATCCACATCTGTGGGGCAACAGGAATAAAGAAGGAAAGGTCATTCTTTTATAAATTTCAAAGGTTGTTACTAGGCTAATGACCACTAAGGCCCTTACAAGACTAGTCGCGCACTGTAAACCATTTGGATCCCAAGTAAAATATGGGGGAGGGGAGGCATGTTAGTAGGCAGGTAGCTAAAGATTTGTGGGGGAGTTAGATAGGATAATACTTTTCTTACTAATGGCCTCTATCCATAAGGAACATGGAGTCCAGCCTCAAGGTAAATTTATGATTTCCCATCCATTTGTCAAGGTTTTGTTTGAATATGGTCAGGGATGAACTCTGTTTGACATGCACGGGAACCTATTCCATTGTGTGGGGATCATTTGGGATACATACCTGTCTTTCCTGCAAGTTCTGTTTATGTCACAAGTGAAGTTCAGTTCCCTGGATCTAGTGTTTTTGGTGCTGTCTGTTTTGAACATGTGCAACAGATCCATCTGGGCTGGGTCTGAGGAAGCCCTATAAGCTGTCAGCAGTCTGTAGGAGACTGAATACAAAGACAGAGCCTTTAGATGATCAGTATAGGGCAGGGTATTCATGCCATTGTCCTCTTGAAAAACCTTTGTGGATATTTCAACTGTTGCAAGTGTCTGGTTAGATACATGCCAAGGGGAGTATTTTATTCAATGTTAGGTCTGATAAGGGCCTAGTAGAGTGGTACTATAACATCTTTGGACCTGAATGCATATCCTTACCTTTAAGTTGGGCTACATAGAATGAATTTCTTATTATCCTAGCTACATGTTGGTCAAAGGCCAAATTGCTGTCTACATATGTTCCCAGATCCCTTACTACTGGATCAATTCTTAGGGACATTTTATTGATGGAGTAATTAACTTGCTTTGACAGTTTCCTAAGGGGCATTCTAATGCACTTTTTGGCATTGAGTTTTAGGCCATGGGTTTGGCACCAGTCATATATATGTGTTAAAGCCACTTGCAAGATGTTTGTGTTTTGGGGGAAATGTAAAATAGTTTTCAGTTTACAGTCATCTGTGAACTTGGTGAGCCGGAGGTCTTTAATGTTAACCTTGACATCCCATTAATGTTAACCTTGACATCCCATTAATGTTAACCTTGACATCCCATTAATGTTAACCTTGTCTTCTGAGTCCAGTCTAGACTTCTTTTTGGCAAATGGCTTGATGGTGACCAACACAAGGTTCAGCAAAAGGGAGCACCACAAGATCACATACAATAGTGGCTAACATGCAACTTAAGTAGACTTACTCCTACTAAGGAAAGGGCATAGCGTAGAATCAGCTATTGCAAACTCAGCCTTAGTGAAGAGGTCAGCACCACAGCATAAACCACTGGTTGGCAGAATCAGATGCAAGCAGTGGTCAGAGAAGGCTCAATTACTCAGGGATCTAGCACCCCAAGAAGAAGAGGAACTAGATGGAGCTGAAGAAGAATGTCAGTGCCTGAAATCAGCATGTCTGAACACTACAGAAAGGATAAGTGTCCAGCATGGAAATATGATACATAAGGAAAGTTGGTGGTGGAATGCAGAAGTCAAGAAAGTCATTCAAATAAAGAAGGAGTAAAGGAACAAGTGGGAAATAGAAAAGATGGACCAGGCTAGGAAGGAATGATGGTTGACTAACAGTGAGACTAAGAAGGGGCTGTTGCCATAGCAAAGAACAAGGCCTCAGAGGCACTATATGCCAATTTCTGGAAAGTTACTCAGTAGATGGAGCAAAAAAACTCTATTAGGTTGCAAGACAAAGACAGATTTTAACTACCCCTTTACAGACTGGGAAACATACACTGCCTCATACTCAAAGGCACAATGATTCCTGGTCTTTATTAACACAAATACTCTTGACCAGACAGTGCACACACCCGCCAGAGGTTCAAATACACTGGACCTGGTACTTACCGATATGGGAGAGCACTGGACCTACCCAGTGTCACTTTCTCACTAGCGAGATCGAACCAAAAAGTTGTCTCCTTTAAGTAAAAATCAACTCAGTAACCCCAGAAAACTCTGTAACAGTTAGGAACTATTCCAAAGCAAACTACAGCTTAATAAGTGATTGCTTGTCAAAATTCAGTGTCCCTCCCAACATTGAGTTCACAGCAAGCTATGCAGAATTATTCAGAGACCCTGTAGAACCATGTAAATGGCCATATTGAAGTTGCTGTACCTACTAGACCAAAACAAACTCTAAAAACTAATCTCATTGGTGGAATCCTAACCTTAGTAGGGTATATAACAAAAGGAAAAAAGTCATGGCTAAAATCAGGAGGAGCAACTCCCATAGTGATAGGAGCTCTCTAATTAAATTAAACAGGAAACCTGGATCAACTTATCCACACCCCCACCAGGGACAGCAATATCCTAGACTTGGTCAATAACAACATGGGCGACTGGTGTTCCACACCAAAGGTCAATTCCTCGTTGGTCAAGTCCGGCCACAAGCTAATCACCCTAGACATCCACATCCCACCCACACCCCACATTAGGGAAACCACTGTAAAAAATTTCTCCAAAGCCAACTTCACGCTTCTCAAGACAGAAGTGGCAGACTTCACGACACCCATGCAGACGGACAATAGAGATGCGACTATTGAATCCTACACAAATGCACTTTATAAGCACTTGCACAAGTGCATGGATCATGCTATCCCTAACAGAACCAAGATGCTATCCGCCAAAAAAAGGAAGCCAATCTGGTGGTCCCCTGCCATAAACAAACTCTACAACAGATGAAAGAAACTGTTGCAAAAAAGATCCCTCATAAAATCCTCCAAAGCTAGTTAAGAAAACAAAATCATCACTGATTCTAAAGACAAACATAAAGTATTCCATAGCTATGTCAAGAATCTTAATGGAACACTCAGATCTGCTCTGAGTTACAGCACACTGGCACTAAATATACAGAACCAACTGATGTTGCCAACATCCTGGCAAATAGGTTCAGTTCTAACTTTACCCTCCCCTCTCACCCCTAAAGGGCCCATCTCTATACTGGAAGAATGCAAAGTTTCTGTAATTACAGCTGCACAGGTAAAAACCACACTCTCCAAAGCCAAGAACACAGCATCCATGGGACCTGACAACATCCCAGGCAGCGTTCTACATGAACTACAGAACGAACTGGCAACCCGCCTAAGTACCATGTTCAATCATAGCCTCACTTTAGGCTATGTGCCCACAGAATGGTGCACAGTGATGGTTATCCCATTCCACAAAGTGGGAGCCACCATAGACCCTAGGAACTACTGCCCCATTAGCCTGATGAGCCTGGTTTGCAAGGCTATGGAACGTAGCATCATGGAACTTGTAAACAAATACATTGCTAATCTCCAAACTCTGGACCCCACCCAGTTCGGATTTGTAAAAGACAGGTCATGTCTCCTAAACCTGATAGACTTCTTTGAAGCAGTCACCAAAGCCGTAGATGAGGATAAGATGGGTCACATAGTCTATCTAGATCTCGCCAAGGCTTTCAACACCATCCCCCACTCTGGAATTATATATAAACTCACTAAACTAGGTATAAATCCCTATGTCACAAGATGGGTTGTCAACTGGCTCACTGACAGAACCCACACTGTGAATGTAGCAGACTCCAAATCTGACTTCAAACCAGTGACAAGTGGAGTACCACAGGGTTCAGTCCTGGGTCCTCTTTTGTTTGGTATCTACTTCTCTGAAGTACAGGCTAACGCAGAAGGTCTTTGGCTAATGAAGTCTGCAGATGACTGCAAACTAGGAGCCATAATCGAAACTCCTAATGATGTGGACATCCCACAAAAGGGCCTCACTGAGACAGATGCCTGGTGTTAAAGTCATGGCCTCAAGCTCAATGCCAAAAAGTGTATTGTCATCCCCTTTGGTAAAAACTCTGAAGCTGTGAACTACCACATAGGCGGTAGTCTACTTAACACTGAAAGTCTGATAAGAGACCTTGGGACACAGGTGGATAGTAGTCTCTCCTTTGATAATCACATCGCCGCAGTACTCAAGAAATCCTTCTACATGGCACACCTCATTACAAAAGGTTTCTCATCCAGGAAAAAAGAAGTCATTGTTCCCCTCTACTCATCACTCATTAGACCCATTATAGAGTACAACGCCTCTTTTGGTATGTACCTCACAAGGCATCTACAACAACTGGAAAGGCCGCAGAAATACCTCACAAAGAGGATTACTGGCCTCAAACAGATGCCCTACGCAGACCATCTAAAAAAACTGCAGCTTTACTCCATTGCATATCACCTACTCAGAGGCGATCTCTGCGTAACATACAAAGCTATGTCAATCCCTGTTGGACATGCTCCACTTAAAGAAATCCCAGTCCCTCCGAGCTGCACACTCTAGGGACCTAAACCTTGTCACCACAATAAACAGGACATGCTGGAGGGATAGATTCCTTTCCCAGAGACTTCCCATACTCTGGAAGAAACTACCTATCTATATCAAACAAAGCTCCTCATTAGCAGTCTTCAAGAAAAATCTTGATGACTGAATGGGAAATAGGAAATTCACCCCGGGGATCACTTCTGTGGCTCTGCTCAACAAGGACACAGGAAAATCATTTTCTTGGGTGGCGAAAGCCAGGGTACCTTTTTGGCTAGGCTTATATAGGCCCTATGGCCAATAGCCTAGTACCTATCTATGAACCTATGAACATAATTAAGTGTAACATGGCCAGTTACAAGGTCAAGGTAGCCTCAATGACTAAAGACAACCACAAGGAGTTTTTCCGAAAGCTGAAAAGCAGCACACAACAATGTGCCATACTGGTGGTCAATGGTGCCACCTTCACTGATCAGACCAACATCAAATTCACCGCAACTGCCCCTTTCCATCTAGCCCATCCAACTTTTAACATGGAGCAGGACATGGAAGAGCTCAATAATGCCAAAAAACACAGCCTCAGTTGTCCCTGACAATATCTAGGGATGCTTCCTACATAGCTTTAAACAAGACCTATTAGGACCACTTGAGTCACATTTGAACCATAGCCTTAAAACAGGCTTTGTACCATGAGATTCATAGATTAGTACTAGGCTAACTGCCCTTTATGGGCCATTTTAAGCCTAGCCAGTTTCCCCATGTGAGAACCAAAGCCTGTAACTTGTGTTTGCAAGGTAAACACCTTAACCATTATGCCAACCTCCCATGGAGGAATGCAGTTGTTATCCCACTTCACAAAGGTGAATCACCAACCGACCCCAGAAACTACAGACGTATTGGTCTGCTAGTCTAATATTCGAAGTCATCAACTGAATTATCATGGAAATAATCAACAAAGACAAAGGAAATCTTTAGATACTGGACCAAACTCAGTTTGGCATTGTTAAAGGAAGGTCACATATACTAAACCCGGTAGAATTCTTTGAGAAAGTCACCGAAGCATTGAATGAGGGGAAAACAGTGCATACCAACTACCTGGACCTGGCTAAGTCAGTCGATACAATACCCCGGTTTGGTATAATTAATAAACTCAGCAAACTGTGCTTAAACCCCTACATAACTCACTGGATTGTCAGCTGGCTCACACACAGGACCCAGAAAATCAGGATTGGTAAGACTACCTCCACTGAGAGATGGGCTACCAGCAGCATACCTCAGGGCTGGGACTGCTCCTATTTGGCATCCACTTCTTGGAGGTAACAGCAAATATCAAGGGCCTTTGCCTGAGCAAGTTCACAGATGACTGCAAATTGGGAGCTATCATAAATTCTGCCAAGACACAAACACCTTACAAGAGGGTGCAACACAGACAAATGACTGATATGTAAGACACAGATTAAAACTCAGTGACAAAAATTGCATTATGGTGCCTTTTGGTAATCTGCCACACAAACTAATTATTCTATCGATAAGACACCACTAGGAATTGAGCCAGTAATCAGGGATCTGGAAACATATGTAGACAGTAATCTGGCCTTTGACCAACATATGGCCAAGGTAGTAAAAAGATCATTCTATTTCACCCAACTTATAAGGGCATGGCATCCAAGTCCAAGGAAGTCATAGTGCCACTTTATTTGGCCCTTATCAGACCCATCATTAAGTATAATGCTCCCTTCAGCATGTACTTGACCAGACATGTGCAACAATTGGAATGGCCACAAAAGTTCCCTACCAGGAGAATGCAGAGTATAAATACATTACCCGATATGGACTGTCTTAAAGCCCTATCTCTATACTCAACCTCCTACAGGTTACTGAGAGGCAATCTATGTCTGGCATAAAAGGCATCCTTGTATCCAGGTCTGATGAACATTTTGCACATCTGCAAAATGAACAGCATCAGAACCACTAGATGCAAGGATTTAAATTTTGATTATGACATAAATAAGAAATGCTGGTGAGACAGAAATGCATCTCAGAGGATCCCCATGCTCTGGAACAAGATCTCCATCCATGTGAAGCAAAATCCATCCCTAATTCTGCTTAAGTGTAATCTTGGCCAATGGATAGGAAATTGCAAATTCACCTTGGATCTGGCCCCCATGTCTCTGATAGGCAGAGGCAGATAGTAATTCCCAAACTAACGCCCCCCAACCACATAACTGGAAGCTTCCTAAATAACATATCTCCTCCTAATGAAAGCCCAGGACACATAGGGATACAATTGGGTTAGCTTGCATGGCTAGGTTTATAAAGGCCCTGGTGGTCATTAATGTAATATATACATATGAACCTATGAGAAATATACAGAAGATAGTCAGATACCCTTCATAAGTAATGCCGGCAACAATCTAATCGCCAGTCCATAAGGAATCAAAGGCAGATGGAAAGAGCACTTCCAGAAGTTTCTAAATGAAGAAATTCCAATAGAAACTGTCCTTCTCCAGACACAGCCTATGATGAAAGAGGAGGAAGAGCCCACCACAGATGATGTAAAAAGAGCACTAAGGAAAATGAAATCAGAGAAAGCAGCAGGCTCCAATGATGTTACAGCAGGGGAGCACTTTATAAGCTTGAAATACGGAAATGTTGAAATTTAGTATCTCTAGTTCATAAAGTGGAAGGATCGGAAGATCGCAACCCCAGAAGTGCGAAATTCAAAATCTCAAATGCAGGAGATTTTGAATTAGCTTCTCTGGTGTTGTGCTGTGTTCATGGCTTCAGGTAAGTGTTTATGTTTAAAGTTGTTGGGTAGGGGCTGTAGTGTGTGTTAGTGTGTGTTGTTACTGTGATGTGTATGTGCGAGAGGAATGTAGCTTGTCTGCTGGTGCTTTGTGTCTGTGTGTATGTAGTGTGACCTTGGAGTTAGAATATTTAGGTAGGGGTTGTGTGGGGGGCACAGCCCCCTGTATGGGGGGTGCAGGGGGGCTTGCCCCCCCTGCATATCATAAGGGTAGGTGTGTGTGCTTATTTAGTTGTGTGTGTGTGTGTGTTGTAATGGTGTTTGAAAGTGTTGGGAGTTTGAATTTCATGGTTTTGCGGTTTTGGGATTTAGGGCTTCGTGATTGTGTAGTTTCGGCTATTTGGATTTTCTACTTTATAGGCACGAGATTCTGTAATTTGACATTTCAGAAGTTCGAGCTTATAAACTGAATCCCACAGCAGATATGATGAAGATGTTGGGTGAGAGAGGAGTGAAATGGCTCCTTTGGGTACTCATTGAAATATGGAGAGAGAAAGGTGTATCCCAGACAACTGGAAAACAAATTAGTGCCAGTGTTCAAAAATAAAGTTGACTTTCACAACTGGGAATTATAGAGGTACTACACTCCTGTCACATTACATGAAAGTTCTGGAGAGGGTGACTGATAAATGAATAAACAGAGAAGTACAAAATAAGATGGAAGATGAGCAGTTCAGACTCAGGATACAACACATCTGACCCAATGTTTGCAGTAAGACAGATAGTTGAGAAGAAACTAGAAATGAGGAAAAAGTCCAACTAAGCATTCTTAGACTTAGAGAAAGAATATGACAAGGTCCAAAGAAAGCTGATTTGGGCAGTTCTGTGCTGGTATGAAGTCCCGGACACATTGGTAGTATTAGTGCAGGCTATGTGCAAGGACCCAATGACTCAAGTACAGCCAGTATTCGGTCTCACACAGAGGTTCCCAGTGGGAGTGGGTGTCCATCAGGGGTCAGCTCTGAGCCCGCTGTTGTTAATACTGGCGATGGACTACATTAGCAAAAGTGGTGGATAGGACAGTTCAACATATTTTCTCTACACAGACAATGTGGCATTACAGGCAGCCTCTGAGCAAGATCTTCAGCAAAGGATAGGGGAATAGAATGCAAAGCTCTATGCTTATGGGATGAAACTGAGTACAGATAAGACAGTTGTAATGGCAGCAAAGGGGTTCATAGGTTCATAGGTGTACACTAGGCTATCAGCCATGGAGCCTGTGTAAGCCTAGCCCAAAATGATTCCCTGGCATCTTGCTGCCCAACCTTAGTTCCCAGTGTCCCTATCAAGCAAGGCCACTGAAGGGATCCCAGGGTGAATTTTCTATTGCCCATCCACTTGTCAAGATTTCTCTTGAAGAGGGCTAGTGAGGTACTCTGCTTGACATGAATGCGAAGTCTGTTCCAGAGCCTAGGTAGTCTCTGGGTTAGGAACCTGTCCCTCCAGCATGTTCTGTTTTTGTGGTAATGAGGTTGAGGTCCCTGGAGCATGTGGCACAGAGGGATTGGGATTTCTTTAAATGTAGCATATCTAACAGCTCTGGGTCAGACATGGCTTTGTAGATCAAGCAGAGATCACCTCTAAGTAGGCAATATGAGGCAAAGTATAGCTGGAGCTTTTTGAATCTGTCCGTATATGGCATGTGTTTAAGGCCCAGGATCCTCTTAGTGAGGTATTTTTGTGGCCTTTCCAGTTGTTGTAGGTGTCTAATGAGGTACATGTCAAATGGGGCATTGTATTCTATAATAGGTCTGATGAGGGACGAGTAGAGAGGGACTATGACCTCTTTCTTCCTGGATGAAAAACCCTTTGTAAAGAGATGTGCCATATAGAATGACTTTCTGACCACAGTGGCAATGTGGCTGTCAAAGGAGAGGTTGCTGTCAACCTGTGTCCCCAGATCTCTTATAACACCATTGGTGTTTAGTGGACTACCGCCAATGTGGTAGTTCATGGGCACCGAGTTTTTCCCAAAGGTAATGACCATGCATTTTTTGGCATTGAGCTTAAGGCCATGGTTCTGGCACCAGTCATTGGTCACAGTGAGGCCTTTTTGAAGAATGTCTACATCAGTTGGAGAGTCAAGAACAACTCCCAGTTTGCAATCATCTGCGAACTTGGTCAGCCAAAGTCCCTTTATATTGGCTTGAACTTCAGGGAAGTAGATGCCAAACAGGAGAGGAAGGACCCAGGACTGATCCTTGTGGGACTCCACCTGTAACTTGTCGGTAATCAGATTTGTAATCTGCAACTTTCACAGTGTGGGTTCTATCAGTGAGCCAGTTTGAAACCCACCTTGTGACATAGGAGTTTATGACTAGTTTAGTGAGTTTATTTATGATTCCTGAATGAGGGATGGTGTCGAAGGCCTTGGCAAGATCGATGTAGGCTGTGTGAACTACTTTGCCTTCATCCACAGCCCTGGTGACAGACTCGAAGAAGTCTATCAGGTTAAGTAGGCATGATCTACCTTTCACAAATCCAAACTGTGTGGGGTCCAGAGTTTGGAGATTCCCTATGTCCCTATTTATAAGGTCCATGATGATGCTTTCCATAGCCTTACATATCAGACTAGTCAGGCTAATGGGGTGGTAGTTCCCAGGGTCTGTAGTCGCTCCCCCTTTGTGAAGTGGGATGACCATAGCGGTGTGCCATTCAGTAGGAACAAAACCTGAAGTGAGGCTGTGATTGAACGGGGCAGTCAGGTGTGGTGCCAGTTCACTTTGTAATTCATGTAGAACACAGCCAGAGATATTGTCAAGTCCCATGGAAGCTGTATTCCTGGCTTTGTACAGTGCGGTTTTAACTTGCAGCACTGATATTAGGAACATGGCATTCCTCTGGTATTGTGATTAGGCTCTTTAGGGGGTGAAAGGGGGGGTAAAGTTCGCACTGAACCAATCGGCCATTATATTGGCAATATCAGTTGGCTCGGTATATGTATTGCCATTGTGCTGTAGCTCAGACCAGATCTGAGTATTGCCATGTAGGTTCTTGACATAACTATAAAATGCCTTGTGGTTGTCTTTAGTATCAGCTGCAATTTTGTTTTCGTAGCTAGCTTTAGAGGATTTGATGAGGGATCTCAGTTTTTTGCTGAGGCTAGCAAGGGAGTTTTTCCAGTCTTGGGACTTCACCTATCTCTGCATCAGTTTCTTCCTTCTGTTGTAGAGTTTGTTTATGGTAGGGGACCACCAGACTGGCTTCCTTTTTTTGGAGGAGAGCGCCTTGATTCTGTTTGGTATGGCCCACTCCATGCACTTGTGTATGTGTTCATATAGTGCATTGGTGTATGATTCAGCAGTCATGCACCTATTTTCCATTTGCATGGGCGTGGTGAAGTTGGCCACCTCTGTTTTTAGAAGCCCAATTTCCTTTACGGGGGGTGAGGGTGGGATGTGGATATCCATGGTGATTAGCGTGTGGTCAGATATGACCAGTGAAGAGTTGATTACTGGTGTACAGCAATGGTCACCCACATTAGTAATGACCAGGTCAGGGATGTTGTTACCCCTGCTGAGGGTAACAATGAGTTGGTCCAAGGCATTGGAATGTATGAATTCCGGAAAATGTTGACCTAGTGTGTTTGTACATGAGTAATTTTCCCAGTTAATGGAGGGGTAGTTAAAAGTCCCCCAGTATAAGGATATTGATTGTACCTTAATATTTTGCAGGGTATTTAGGAATGTGCAGTGGGAGTCTTGGGACATGGTGGGGATCTATAGCAGGCTACAACTTGGATTGCAGTCTTGCCCAGTGTTAGTTGTACCTGAAGTATCTCTGATGCGTTATGTCGGGCTACTAGTCTGGAGGTGTGCATATCCTTTATGAATATGGAGACACCACCGCCTTTAGTGCTTCAGTCCAGGTTTTGGGACCAAAAAGTGTGGTATGAGGTATAGCCTGGTAGAGCAGGGGTGCTCTCTGGAGCCTTGAAACAGGTCTGTGTTACTGCACTGATGTCGATGTTTTCCATTTTAAGGAGTGCTTCGAGCGAGTGCATTTTGAGATTTAGACTTCTAGCATTGAGTAGCATAACCCTCAGATTATGCTTGCTTGTATCTATTATGGTGGTAATTTTGTCTTCAGGACATTGGCTAGAAAAAGCACTTTAGGGGTGGCAAGAGCCTTGGCCAGTATCCAGAATCCCAGGAGTGATAGGTGCAGGCCATCTCTCCAAAGCATCGAGGTCTGTCAATCATATCAATCCAAGCAGAGAGATACTGGATCCCCTTAGAATGACACTATAAACTTAGCCAATTGCTGAAGTCAATCATTTTCTTCTTATACTGTGGTATCATTCTGGGTGACAGTAGGACGCTTCTCAGGGCTAGGGTCATACCTGCCTGGGCTACAAGATCCGAGAGCTTCTCCATGTCTCTTTTCATGTAGCCCAGGGAGGTATGTCTCAGGTCATTCACACCAACATGGACAATGACAGAGTCATATTTGTACCTGTTGTGGAGTGTCCTAAGTGCATGCGTTATGTGGCGGATCCTGGCAGCCGACAGGCCGCTGACCGTAACTTTCTCCTTACTCAACCTAGTCAGTGGGACATTAGTGTGCCTTACTACTGAGTCACCTATGACTAGAGTATTGGCTGTTTTGCCTTAGGGGCTTTGGTTGAGTGGCACACTGTTTGTGTTGGCTGTGTGTCCCATGGTTTGCGCTGGGATCTGATGGTTACCTGCATTTCTGCCTTGGAGGTCTCTATTTGGGTAGATTTTTATTGACAGCCTCCGCAAAAGTGTGTGTTCTGTGTTACTATGTGAGAGTTGTGGTGGTGTATGTTCTGGAGGGCTATGTGTTCCATGTGGTGTGGTGCAGGTGTTGACCTTCTCCTCTTGACTGGCTAGTCCAGTCTTGGCTGGAGAGTGTTTGGCTTCCAATTTGGCTATATGTGTGCATCTCTCACAAGTCAAAGTGTTGGGAGGTAAGAGGAGAGGGTGGTCTGTGCACATGAAGCAGTTGCCACATTGCCTCAGGATGTCCAGATTCATTAGGTTAACAGGAGAAAGCACTGGGAACAGTCCTTTAGACATGCCTGGATAGGTGCTCAACTTATTAAGTACTGAAGCTGTTGGAAATCAGATGAAGATGAAAACTGTGAAAGAAGAGAAAGTAGTGGAACAGATAAACAGCTTCGACAATCTGGAAGAAGTAGTTGAGGAGAAGCGAAGTCTGAATGTTATTGTCAAAGCTAGAATCACAGGGGCTGGAGCCAACTGACACAGAGGGTCAGGCGTAGTGTATGACAGAAGAAAGACAAAAAGAAACTGAAAAGTAAGGTGTACAAAAGACCAGTACTATTGTCTGATACAGAAACCTGGACAGTAAAGGCTTGAGGAAGGTAGAGGTGATGGAGATGAACTGCCTGAGATGGGTGCCAGGATGCACATAGCTGGACAGACCAAGAAATGAGGACATCATAGTATAAGCCCACATTGCTGCAATTGCAGAGAAGGTCAAAGAGAACAGATTATGGTGGTTTGAGCACATGTTCAGAAAAGCAGATGGCAGTCTGGAAAAGAAGATTTGGGACAGCCTGGGAGAAGGCAATAGGAGATAAGGGTATCCAGCAATGAGGTAGATGGACTGTGTGACAGAAGACCTGCAACAGTCAGGCAAGACTGTCAAATAAAGTAAGATAATGGCATTGAATGAAGAGAGATAGTGTCAGTTGACATGACATCCAAACCATGTGTAAAAAATGTGGAAATGGGGGGGGGGGGTTAATAATGATGATAATGATGATTATGCAATGGCCCGCTCAACTCTGGCAATTCCCACTGCACAGAGATACCTCCTGGGTCCTATACCATATAGTGCGTGTAGGAAAAATAAAAAAAAACATAAAACATTGTTCACGGTATTATGAAGTGCTGCTAAACACTGTTACGCAACTGTATGAGCATTCTGATAGCTACCATTCACCCCCCATTCAGCTCCTAAATCTATGGCTCCAACTCTGCACAAATTACATGCTAAGGATGCATGGATGCAGCATGTAGTCCCAGCAGAACACTGGCAACTTGTAGCAGCAAAGCAGTTGGAAACAGGACGCTCTTCACGAGAATGCTGGAATTAACTTTCGTTTATTAACTTATTAACTTGAAGTGCGTTCAATATCATACACTTTTCAACAAGCCAATACTTGACTTCTTCAGAAGACAAAACAGTGAAACCCTCAAGTGGGCTTGCCTTTATACAACTCCATTGATTAAAACTAATTAAAAAGGTTAATGAACCTATTAACCTCATTATATAGAAACATTTTATACTGCAATCAATAAAATACAAGTGTCTAGTGCAGCCTTTGAAAACAGACCTTGCAAGACATTTGCATAGTCTTTACTGTACATTCAAGCCCCAACAAAGAAACACTTAAGAAAGAATACATAAAAAATATAAAGAATACATAAAAAATATATTGCAATAGAAAATTGTATACTTGTGTGATATAAAAAGTATAAGGAGTATATAAAGTATATAAATGTTTAGAATATATACTTATTCAGTATAAAGTAAATCATCACCCATGTATAAAAAACGTCATACATTCTGCAAGTTGGTATTGTTTAACAGTTTTAACCAATTTTAAACAATTTTAAAAAAAATTTTAAAAACAATTTGATACATACTATACTGTAATATGAATACTGGTGTTTATGTAGTAGGTTTTAATCTTGTGTGTATGTAAGTGTGTGTAGAAAGGTCTACCTATTGTACTAGCGTAAAATAGGTCCACAAGGCTCACACTACAAAACATCGCTGTACTGGTCTCCTAGGTCCAACATGAAAAATGGAAATAGGTGAATACATGAATAAATAAATAAAATAGATAAATAAATGAATGAATGAAGCATGGTAGCCATAAATCGCCACTGGGGAATAGTAAAAAGGTTGATAAAAAGGTGGATAAAAATGTTTCTATATAATGAGTTTAATGGGTTCATTAACCTTTTTAATTAGTTTTAATCAATGGAGTTGTATAAAGGCAAGCCCACTTGAGGGTTTCACTGTTTTGTCTTCTGAAGAAGTCAAGTATTGGCTTGTCGAAAAGTGTATGATATTGAACGCACTTCAAGTTAATAAGTTAATAAACGAAAGTTAATTCCAGCATTCTCGTGAAGAGCGTCCTGTTTCCAACTGCTTTGCCATTGGTTTCTTTTTCGTTTTGTCGGTGGTCTGTGTAAGTGTCGAATGGACCCAGGAAGCTCTCCAGCGAATAACGGTAACTTGCAAGAGAATGAGGGGAATCTCACAATGCTTATCGAATTACTAACTCAGAAAGTGGACCGGTTGTCCCAGCAGGTCAGCGCTACAACACGCTTTCAAGAAGAACTACAAGAGAGGGACAACAGGATCCGTGAAGGCACACTGGGTACGCAAAGAGTTCAAAACAGTGGAACTAGTAGTGGTTTCAACCAACCGGGAGGTAATAACCAACCAGGAAGTAATAACAGCAGTGAGCAGCACCCGGTTGATCGGCGACGTGATTACGGCGATGTTGAACAAACACGAACTGGAGATCAAGGGTCTAGACCTACACAAGCTCAAAGAAACACTGTTTCAACACCAGTCTTGGATGTATGGGTTCATAGAGAATTTTATTTCAACAACGAAGGTGCGACAGTCAATTTGGCAAACCAAGAGGAGGTAAGCCATGATTTAGCAACAAGATTGACCATGTTTGACAATAAACTATTCAAAGTGCGGAAGTTGCAACTTGAAGTTGCATACTTCCGTGAATGTATCAAATTAAAAATAGTGCCGAAGGGATTAAGGCAATGGCAATTCCCTGCAGGACTTGTGGAAGGTTCGTCTTTCCACAGTGCTTTGCTAACACTGTTTGAGAGACATGGGCTAGAGCTGTTAGGTTTACTCAGCGAACAGTACCAACTACTAATTGATGCTTTATTAATTGAAATAGACGAACTGGACAATGGTATTAAAAATGATACCAACTATGGGAGATACCAGTTCGAATATGAGAGATGCTTTAAAAGCATCGATGAACATCTTAGTAGACTCAATTCAACAAAAAATAAAAAAATCACCAGAGACTTAAACGACTACAGGTCTGGCAAAGCATACCCTAAACCACCTGTGCATACTAATAGTAAGGCTTTAACCACTGGGGATTCAGGTGTGAATGTTAGTGTCTCCAGGGTCATGGAGGGAGACTCAAGGAACCAAAATGAGGATCAATGGGATGAGGACATGGAATATAATGGCCAAGTTAACAGCGTTGATGCCAGGAGGAGTGAAAGGATAGCGAACCAAAATAAAAACAACAACACAGGCACCAATAACAGCAATGGGGTCAACATGAATGGTAATAACCAGGGTGGAAATTTTCGACCAGGAGCCTCCACTATCCGGGGGCAGAACAACAACAAAAGGAGGGGGGCCAGGAGGAAAAGGTGGTGACTCTGGCACAATGTGAGGACCCTCCAGAAACTTTGAACCAAAGTTGTAGGATCCTATTGAATGAGGGTGGTGACTTTAAGGTGTTCAGCTATACCAACTATAACATCAGCACTGAGACGGTTGAACTGTTAGCTAAAGGATACACCTTTGTACCTTCCTGCCACTTCGATCTGGCTAGTACACTGATTGACTTGAAACTGTTTAGGAGGAAGCTCAATTTACTACATCTCATGGGTAATGACTTAAACAGGAAATCTGAATTTTATGTATCTAGTGTATTTAACCCCCCATTACACCCTACACTTGCAATCTTTGAGAGGGCAATGGAACTAGATTTGAGGAACATAAAGAGACAAAAACTTAAACATGGTTACAACAATCACAACATAACCATGGAAGAAAGATCTGAATTACAGTTCCTCAGGGAGGCCCCTGTCCGTTTAATGAAGCCGGACAAGGGGGGTGGCATCACTATCATGTCTAGTGATGATTATAATGTTAGAATGTACCAGATTCTTAATAGTGAAGCTTACTCAAAATCATCTATTAGTGAGATGAACACGGCACATAACAGGATTAAGGGCTTCATAGAAGAGTTGTACATTGAGGCACGTATTGACAGAGAGACATACAGTTACATGCAGCAAATTACACCAAGAACCCCTATGCTGTTTGGAATCCCTAAAATTCATAAGAACATCAATAACCCACCAATGAGACCTTTGGTAGATGGGAGGAACAGTATCACATATACCTGTGCCAAGGTTTTGGACAGGATTTTACAAAAATATGTGGTAAAGGAAAGGCAAATTACAAAAGACTCATGGTCTTTCTTAAGTTCCATCAATAATTTAGGGTTCCATCCCAACTGCTTGCTAGTAACCATCGACGTGAAGGACCTTTATTCGTCCATTCCTCACAACATAGCAGTAGATTGGGTACCTGCAATGTTAAGGCTATTGGGAGCAACAAGTGAAGAAAGTCAACTGGTAGGAGAGTTGATTGATGTTGTTCTTTCTTACAACTTCCTTAAATTCGAGAAAGAACTATACCATCAAAAAATCGGGATAGCCATGGGCTCCCCATGTGGGGGGAGTATAGCTAATTTAGTCATGGCATTCTGGGAGAGATCTTTCTTACTGAACGAAGGAGGTTATAATTCTAAACTACTCTTCTACACCAGGTTTCTCGACGATATGTTTGTAATGTTCAATGGAACTAATACTGATATTGAGGAATTCATGGGGTACCTCAATAGTTCTACGGATTTCCATTCTTTTACATTTCGTTACAATAGTGATAGAATTGACTACTTAGACGTAGACCTTAGGAAGGATTACAACAGGAAAATTTGGGTCTCCAAGATACACCGGAAGGAGACATACTCTAACTCCTTCCTACACTATTCTAGCTGCCACCCCAAACACCAAAAGAAATCAGTGGTAAAGGGTCAGTTAGTAAGGGCGGCTAGAATGACAACATATGATGAGGAATTTTCCACAGAATGTGAAATTTTATTCCAGTTCTTTTTGAGGAGGGGTTACCCTTATGACTTCCTTCTCGAGATCATGGAAGAAGTCCAAACTAAAAGAACTATGAAAGTATATGTACCATTGTTAAATGACAGTGGTACGAACCAGAGTGCGATAGTATCTCATGAAGGCAGCGAATTGAATGAAGTGAGTCACATGGCTAGTTTTTGCTGCACCTTCAATTTAGATTCCAATTTGATTTTCAACATCACCTTAAAAAAATAAGACTTCTTGTCCAATGATGACGAACTGAGAAATAAACTCCCGATTAAACCAAAGATGGTTTATAAAAGGGGCAGTAATCTGAAAGAACTTCTTGAGAGTAGTAAACAGGTATACACAACTAGGAAAGGAATGTCCAAATGTAACATGTGTAAGTATTGTAAGTTTATTGATGAAGGTTGTAATTTTGAAATGGGGGAGTGGAAGTTTAAAACACACTACAGACTTAATTGTAATAGTAAACAAGTGGTGTACTTGGCTAAGTGTTGCCAATGTCCGGCCTTCTATATTGGGAAGACGGACAGAAGGCTAAATGAGAGAATATATGAACACCTATACAGTATTAGGAGTAATAGATTGTCCAATGCCTTGGCAAGACACATAAATGACAACCCAGGACACGAGTTCAAATTTAGGGCCATTGACCAACAGGTCAGTGATGGAAGGGGTGGTCATGACTCATTAAAACTCGAAAGGAAAGAGCTTCTCTGGCAACTGAGGGTTAACGCGAACCAGAGACCTGGTATCAACGAAATGTGTTCAATCCAGTGCATATTGAGGCTGAAGAATTTAGAGAGGTAGTGAATCTCTTTCCTAAAACACCCTTATCCACTCATCTACTACATTTTTTACTCACTACATTTCATTTACTACACTCTTGAGAGTAGTCTGTCAGTTCCAAAATGATTGGTCCAGTCCCTATCTACCTTCAAGAGGTAAACACCTGGTAACATCAAGGTATATACCCCTTTATCCACCTTTTTACTATTCCCCAGTGGCGATTTATGGCCACCATGCTTCATTCATTCATTTATTTATCTATTTTATTTATTTATTCATGTATTCACCTATTTCCATTTTTCATGTTGGACCTAGGAGACCAGTACAGCGATGTTATGTAGTGTGAGCCTTGTGGACCTATTTTACGCTAGTACAATAGGTAGACCTTTCTACACACACTTACATACACACAAGATTAAAACCTACTACATAAACACCAGTATTCATATTACAGTATAGTATGTATCAAATTGTTTTTAAAATTTTTTTTAAAATTGTTTAAAATTGGTTAAAACTGTTAAACAATACCAACTTGCAGAATGTATGACGTTTTTATACATGGGTGATGATTTACTTTATACTGAATAAGTATATATTCTATACATTTATATACTTTATATACTCCTTATACTTTTTATATCACACAAGTATACAATTTTCTATTGCAATATATTTTTTATGTATTCTTTATATTTTTTATGTATTCTTTTTTAAGTGTTTCTTTGTTGGGGCTTGAATGTACAGTAAAGACTATGCAAATGTCTTGCAAGGTCTGTTTTCAAAGGCTGCACTAGACACTTGTATTTTATTGATTGCAGTATAAAATGTTTCTATATAATGAGGTTAATAGGTTCATTAACCTTTTTAATTAGTTTTAATCAATGGAGTTGTATAAAGGCAAGCCCACTTGAGGGTTTCACTGTTTTGTCTTCTGAAGAAGTCAAGTATTGGCTTGTCGAAAAGTGTATGATATTGAACGCACTTCAAGTTAATAAGTTAATAAACGAGAGTTAATTCCAGCATTCTCGTGAAGAGCGTCCTGTTTCCAACTGCTTTGCCATTTGTTTCTTTTTCGTTTTGTCGGTGAACTTGTAGCAGCAGCTGGCTGCATGAATCACTTGGTTATGCACTCTGCAGCCAAGTAGTTTGGCCCAAGATGTCCAAATAAAACCGACTAGCATAACCAGGTCTACACTGTACAGCTGAAGTTAAGTATGGTCATTTCATAGTTTGTATATTCATACTCTGCTGTCTCTAATTGCTGTTGGGAGACTCATTCCAGGCAGTGAAGTGCAGTATTACACAATACAATATTCTTCAGGAATGCCACCAAGTACCTTGTTGTTTTGGGTAGTATAGTTTCAAAGGTTTTAATTACTACTCACACTTTCCTTTTTGTGGGAGGAAGTCCACAGTTTTTATAACTGTTAAATTAATGCTTTTTAATACTGTTTAAACTGAGGTCTGGATGCCCATATTGGTTAGATGGTTAGCTAACTGCTATCCTTAATGTTGATACCCTAATCATAATGGATGTATTTATTTATTTTTTAATAGATTTAGGTAATTCGTTTTCAGCCACAACAAGAGCAATGGGCAAGCACATATACAGATTTCCTAGAACAGGACGCAGGTTAAATGTACTTGAGTATTTGTATCAATAAAATAGCATTTAATATAATATTAACCAATATCTTTAAGAACGTTTAGATTTACTGTTTTTAAACAGAAAATATTTTTGTCAAATGACATCTCAGTGGAGCCAAATTAACTTGCATAGCTCTTACAAGGATGTCAGACTGGTTGTACATTCCAGACTGCCTTTCAGTCCCATAAGCATTTACCACAGAAAAAGGCAATGTTGTGGATCAACGTTTTGTGTATGTTTATCTTAAGCAGGAAACTTGTGGCAGCCTCCAGTGGTCTCTATAAGCACTCTGGACTTTTCACTTGTGGTACCTGTATTTCAGCCAGTGATATTTAGGGAGGTCATGAATGAGGTAGCTTGCTTCATCTTATTGAAGTCTGGATCATTAGCTCACTATGCTATGATTATTTCTTGCCAGTTGGCCCTCAGCCCAGCTATCAATAAGGCAATCCAGTCCCGTGTCAGTATAATGATTTTCATCTTATCAGAGAAAACACTGCTAGCCCTTTAATATGGATGATGCTGTGAAACTCTCCTATCCCAAATACTCTTTTTCAGCTCTCCGAGATATTAGCTCATGTTACCAGACTCCTTTCTTTCTGTTTTCCCTGTAGTCAAAAGTATTGAAACAGCTGAGATCTGACTCTCTACTTGTCTTTCCATAATGAGGGATCAATAGGTATGTTTTACAGTACACAAGTAAACACAGGGGGCCATAGCATTTTGACGGACCATCTGTACATCTACTTGAGTTTTCCCCATATAGTTTTCATTCTTCTATCAGGTCATACTCTATTACTCATGATGCCTTATCTTTGCTGAGGCAACCAGAAAAACAAGAATTATCCAAAAGCTCTCCTGAGACTAAACCAAAGACAGACTCTGTTGTTAATTGGTCTAGTTAAGTGTGATTATTTATACTGAACATGCATAGCTAAGCACAAAACTCACAATGAAGTTAAATACTTGCACGTTTAAACTTCTACTGCTCAGATGTGAATTTATCTGCACATTAGTTTAGTGTGAACAAAGTTCAGGGGAATCTGTGCATATCCCTTTACTAACTAAGGGACTGTTTAAATGAGTGTTTTATATGAGGGCAAAACAGTGTACACGCATATTTAGACATTATAAATGTGTTCAACATCAGCACACACTAGGATATCGTACATTAACTCTCCTAGCTAAATGTCAGTCCCTTTAAAACTTTCTGGATAGCACATTGCCTCACAAATAGAACCCAATAAATTAGGCAGGTTGGCTCTACCTCCTCAGCGTATCCCATGGTTCAGTGATTGGGCAACTCCTCTTTTGGTATTTATTTCTCTGAGGTCAAAACTAATGTAAAGGGCTTGCAGCTGACCCAAGTTTGCAGCCCTCTTTGGCATTTCTCTCAGAGGTCAAAACTGATGTTAAAGGTTTGTGGCTGACCATGTTTGTAGTCTGTAAACAAGGTACCATCATAAATTCCCCTGAGTGTCTATCCCAAACAAATAGCTGGTGTCAAATCCATAGACTAAAACTAAATGCCAAGAAGTGTATAACCATATCCTTCAGCAAACATGACTTCCCTTCTATCACATTGACAAGACACACCTAAAAATTGATCCTGTAGAAAGGGACCTGGATACCTGCATTATCAATGAACTGTCATCCAATCATCATGTATCTACTGCTGTAAGGAAGTCTGTTTTCATTGCGCAGCTTATATCTAAGGGTACTGTATATAGATCCAGGGATGCAATTATTCCACTGTACTGAGCACTCATTAGACCGATCATTGAATATAATGCCACTTTTGGTATGTACCTGTCCAAACACCTGTCACAGTTGGAAGGATCATAGTGGTTCTAATGGTATTATAAGGACCCACTGAAAGGATCTCAGTCTCTTTTGGAAAATAAACAGAACGTGTTGGAGCAGCAGATTTATAATGTTTATGTCACAGAAAATACTGCTTCTATGAAACCATCTTCCACACCACATAAAGCAAAGTACCTCTCTTACTCTATTCAAATGTAATATAGACTAAATGATGGGCAACTGCAGATTCATCCCACAGTTTAGCACCCCTGGGCCTCATGGATAGGGGAAACATGTAAATGTCCCAACATGTCCTTGTTTGGCCTCTCTCCAGGTAATTCATATGCAAAGTATAAAGGTTAAAAACTACCATGGAAATATAAGGCTAGACTTCCTACAAAATTCACAGGTCAACGGCCTAGTAAATACCTAAGAGCTTATGAAGCTATAAAAACAGAAATTCAGTAAAACCTATGTAGGACATAATGGCAATAACTATGATAGCTGGGTAATTGTGGGATCGTGCCATTTCAGCAACAATAAGTTTTCTACTAGAAGACCACATGGTGGTATGAGCAAGTGATAATGTTTGCTAGAGACTTATGAAACAGGTTTTAGCTTTTAGTGATATGTAAGTCTTGGAGATGTTTTCCATACTAGAATTAAAATTGTACATATGCTAAAAGGTCATAACATGCAAGAAAGTAAGAAGTTGGCTTCAGGGAGACACATTATACATTCAGTGTGTTATGTAATTGTTACCATGGTGGTGTGACTGCTCATGAAAGATCTCTTTAAAAAGATGCCAGATATGGACTGCTAGAAAGGATGAACCCTACTACAGGACCATGATGGAGGGCCTCTCATAGGACAGCTGATGACATGATAACGTATGTGTTTTGTGCATTCCATTTCTTGACATCAGGTCTAGAACTGGCAGGAGTGTGCACTCCAGTTTTTCACATCAGATTTAAGTAGATTATTTGCAAGATTTCTATATTTTAAACAACTATCTAGTTTACTACAGAATATATTGTGGTTTAGCTATGGAGCAAAGTCAAACAACCTAGGCCTAGCTACAAGTCTGATTATATAACCTCTTACAGAGCTGGTCAGCAGTTTAATTGTCTGTTCATGGCACTTAGATTTACGTCTTGGATCTTGGAGAATAGATATAACTTCCTTCTTTTAATGCTTGCATTATACTTGTCCCATGGTGTAAAACAGAGGGTTCCTGGTTATGATCCCAGTGGCCCAGGTTCAACTAACATCAGTAAATCTGAAGTAAAGGATCATAATATGGGCTGTGATCATTGTGTAAAAGCCTAGGTCTTACAGAATTCTTCAGTAAATAAGATGAAAATGCTTTTCAAGTCAAGTTGCAGTGCTTTATTGTTTATCCTAAAGCACTTGTATTTCACTTTTTTGTATTTATCTGTTGACAGGGTAAGTCCACAGGACACAAGTGCCCTTTTCCTGAGTGCCGTCTGGTTTTAAAATTAGTTTTAGTTTCTGCAGTGTTTGATCATTTTATATTCATTTGCTGTTTTGAGTGTTCAGTATTTCCTGTTGTAATTACAGATAGACAGATACATAGCTAGATGGATAGAAAGACAGACATAGATAGATAGATAGATAGATAGATAGATAGATAGATAGATAGATAGATAGATAGATAGATAGATAGATAGATACATGCATGCCTCATTAGATCCCTCAAGAGAATGAGAAAAAGGTAAGTTTACCTGTGGATCTATGATGTTATTTACTTAGTGCAGTGCTTGAGATGTTTGGCATTTTACATGGAGAGGACAGGGAGGCAGCTGACAGAGAGGTGCATGATCATTATTAGTCAGAAGAAAAGAACAAAATAATGCCCTATATAGGGATTCTGAAAAGTGTGTTGATTTTAAAAGGTTTTGGTAACAGTAATTTATATTAGATAATGTTTTATGAAAAACAGTAATTTTTGTGGTGACTTAATTACTGTAAAACAGTTAAGCCAATATTTTGCAATGACTTTCATATGTCCAGTGATTAGTATCTGTGTCCTTGATTATAGACTGTCGATGTCTGAAATGGATAAATCTGCTTATACCCAAATTGCCCATTGTGAGATGAGTATAATGAAACTGTAGATCATTCCTGCAGTTTATCTGAAGGAAATGCACATTGGCCTCTGTTGTATCCTTTGCCTGTGTCGTGAAGTGCAATTATCTGCATATGTTATGTTTAACCTCTTTCTCAAGCAAACAAAAAGAACATGTCTGGCAGTTAATGCAAAAAATGAAGGCTATGAGCTGTTAAAAACTACTCCATGTAGTCCAGGGATTGGTTCCCCAGGCCACCATGTGTCTTCTATGTGATTCTGAACAAATCAAATAAGCAGGCAGTACTCCTTAAGGTGGCCCTGAATGGACATGTGCCTATTGTACACAGATCTGCAGCTATTCAATTATTCTTTGTCCTTGTGTCCAACCAAACTTTAACCATTCAATGGATTCACTGAAAGAAACAACTGCAGAAAAATGATCACTGTACAAACCAAAAAGATACACAGTATTTGGCTACTGTAAATAGTTCTCCACTGTAACCATAGATGCTAGTAGGGGAAACCTTACGTGGTACAATATATGGTGTAAGACACTTTAGTAAATCTGTTGTCTAAGGCAGTTGTTCCTCATAAATAAATGTAACCTACAGTGGCCTCTGGACATTTCTTATTTAATATCATGATAAAGTGGTTATTGGTACACTGTTCCCTCTACACCAAAATCAAGCTGGCAGTTGTAACTAAAAGTACTTGAATGCACATAAGGGCACAGCCTCTTTGCTTCCCATACCTCTCAACTGTCCAGAGTTTTGCAGAATGCCCAGCTTTTTGCCTCATATTTTTGGTGTGTTCCTCATCAAATTTGTGGTTTTCTAGCAAACCACTAGGACAATTTGAGGACTGAAGTCAACAAATAATGACATACATTTGAGTTTCAGACTCCAAATCCTTCAGAAAATGTATGTTAACACAAACCCTAGCAACTTTCTAACTTTATAACAGCAATATTTAAAATCTGTCCCTATTTTTGGGCCTTTATTACCCCCTCCCTGTTTTGCCATGCTTTGTCCTGATTTCTTGCACTAAGAAGTTGAGAGGTGGATTGCATCCTAACAGTTAGACCCTTTCAAAACGGAAGCAAGGATATGCTTTATTACATTAAATGCAGACACTGTGTTCACAACAACTTTATCCTGTAGAAGTGTGACTGCTCATCCATGATGTGCCTTGCAAGAACAATGTTCTTCCTTTGGCTTTCATGATATACTACACAGCCTGCGTGGCAGCATAACTTATTAACAGTTGTGTCAAACCCTACATATGAGTTTAATTAGGTCTGTGGAGTCAGACTGGCAGTAAGAATAAGGGGTGAGCAATCCTGTAGGAATACATCTGCAACATTACTCTGTTTGGTGCATTGATGTGTTAACACTGCTAGATCTGACAACATGCTGAAATTCCTGAAAATGTCTATCAGGATTATATGGGAATGCTGGATAGACTGACATGACTTACACAGGATGATCAAAGTGAGTGACAAGCATGGCACCATCTTAGTGTAAAGTAAACAGCGACAGTGGTGGGAGGCTGTGAGGAGTCCGTAGCTTGAACAGCAACTTGCGTGGTGGGTAAAAAAGTAAAAATTAGCTGCTTGCTTGAATATTATTCAAATCATTCAAAAAAAAGAGGACTTTTGAGTAAAGGTATGAAATTTGTACCTCACAGAAACTCAAATTTAGAAAACATCAATCAGACATCATCAAAAAAGTTCAGTAAAGGAGTTAGTAGTTACTTGACTTTGAATGACACAATGAAGAGAATGCGTGCGTGGAAGGGGAAATTAAAATAAAAAAGAAAATTAAGTTCCCAGTGTGCACACACACACAGGTTAAAACTAAAAATGTTATGTAAAAAATTCTACTAAGGATATTAAATATTTAAGTAAGAACAAAGAAAGAGAGCAAAAGACTATAGACCCCTACAAAGAAAGAAAGATGAAAGATGGACCATGTTGGATGGGATTAGACAGATGAGGATAATGAAGAAATGTAAAGGTGGGGGATAATGGGTCCTAGTTTAAAGTACCCTTACAACAGCGAACCTCTTACATCACTCTTTAATCTGTTTAACGAGGTTTCCATTAATCAGATCAACATCACACATTAAAGATTGGCTTCAAAAGAATCGACCTGGTTTAATGACTGATTGAATTTTTGAGGACATAACTTTTTAAAAGTGGACACAAATTAATGGTGGGACCACGTATATACCAAATACCACAAATCTCAACAAGCCACCTTCTCTCAATCAACCACCTTTGACTCTAATCATTTCAACCTTGTTCCAAGACATAACCATGGGTTGCCATCGAGCAAGAGGATGTTCCCTTTATTCTAAAGGAGGATGTTCTTTTTATCAGGCTTGGGATTTTATCCAGGCTTACCAACCACACTGCTCACTGAAGATGTGTACTTGTGATCACCATAGATGTGTGTGATTTATTCTCGAGAGGGAAAGGAAGGATTAGAAGGCTAGGAGTTTTAGGGAGTTTCATTTCTCAAAATTAATTTAATGACTGATAAATTAATTAATGGGCCTGTGGATGACTTGGCATTTTCCTTGTTATTTCTTTGAAGCAACAATTCTTCAGGCAAAACAAGGTGGGGGGGGGCGTGGCGCCAACCTGTGGATGTCTAGTTGGGAACAACCTAATTGATGTCAGAAATTCAAAATAATTCATCACTCCTGGGAAGTTTAATACCTTATTATTGACCTCTTATGTGTTTTTTTTAGGATATTTTTTTTAAAGGATAAAATTAAGGATAAAATTGTGGATTTACCAACTCATTACACACACAACTACTTACATTAAGTTACCACCACACATCATAGACCAAGTGAGTTCAATATTCATTTGTTTCACTTTGGTTTATCAAATGGAAGTACATTTCTAAGATCCATCCTTCGGTAAGTATTTTTTCTAATGATTACTTGTTTTATGTTTTATCATATCCAATCTATATCTCAAAAAACATTATCATCAACGAGGATGTCATGTGCTCGGGAATGTCATCAAAGAGAAATGGGTTTAAAAAAAGGACAATTTTAAAACAACATCAATCCAGGATTTTAAAAGATAATGTGATTGTGATACAATCATGTGATTGATTATGTGAAAACCAATAATGGGGGCTTAACAAACCCCTACTACGGTTGGAGATAATGTAATGTATGTCTTAACATAGCATGCACTACAGTATTAGAATTTTGATATACTTCACACAATATTTTACTATTATTAGTGTTGTTTGATTAATATAACTTGGGACATAATTATTAGATTGAGTTCCAACAGGAAGATTATAGAGTTAGCCTAACTTATATTTACCATCTTAGTGTAGTCTCTAACTCTTGTACTGCAGCTGAATCTGTGGCTACATTATCAGTAGATGAGAGTCCTTTAGGTGGGTTACGGCCATTCTAAGTGACATAATGGACACATGTGAAGTATAGTCCTGAGTACAGATTGCTGAGGTAGAATATAACACACTGCAGATAATTATCCTCATACACATATAGAAGAAGGTGAGTAACACCAATAGGAGCCTGCACTGTTTATGTGGGACAGCACAGGTAAACATGCCTCATAGTACTTAACATACCTCTGGCTTACAGCATAAAATAGGTTACTAGTACCACACGCACAATGGTGCCTTTCTTGGTGTATTGGCCTATATGTCTATACTGAGGCCTATATGTCTATACTGAGGCCTATATGCCTGTACTGAGGCATCTATGCTTGTACTGACTCATCAGCACAAGGCAGCAATAAGATGATCTATATTATTGTGTCCTTTTGGCATGAAGTCATGGAATATGCATGTTTTGTCCTGAATTAGATTTATTGCAATACACTCTGACTGCCAAACAGCCCACAGCTGTACCACTATTGCTTCCTGTGTGAGCCTACAGATTCTTATGACATGCTTTACAGTCCTACTTTGGCATGAACTGAGCTGACCAATTGTTAGTCAGTCCTGTTTCTGCTATGGGACTGGACACTTATGGTGTCTTCTTCCTGAATAATGATTGACCTACTCTCACTCCAGTCATCCATCCACGATATTTTGCCACTATTCATGGCAGTGTTTTCTACAGTTGCTGCACACCTACATTTAGCTGCAATGTGCCTTCTGAAAGTATGCATTGTGGTCAAGGTCTTCCCACCTGCCTGCCTGCACCACTGCTCTTAATCATGAATGGTTAAGTGCTTTTGCATATAGTTCTAGTCTGTCTGTCTGCTCTAAAGCTGTACCATTCATTTGCACTTAATATGCATGTCTGCCACATGTGGTGAACTTATGATGTGTAATTGTATTTATATATATATATATATATATATATATATATATATATATATATATATATATATATATCTATATACTGCCTCTTTTCAGAGAAAATTTGGCCAGTGCATGAGGTGAATTTCCTCTATTTTTTCAATAAGTGCTACAAGATTTTTTACATCCACCTGAGTTACCACAAACTCAAGTAGATGGGGCCTCAGTTTAATATCTCATGCAAACTGCTGTGTAGTTTGTGTCTTCGGCTGGTGGTTATTATCTATGTTAGCCTTGCTTGGATATTTTGTACACCATTGTGGAACATTAATAAATTTGTCGTTTCCTGACTTTGGGTTATTCCAGTTTTATTTTGGACATATGAAGTGCTGGAATTGAATTGTTGGTGCCGGACTGTTTATTTCGTTCCACCACTTCCTAGTTGGTATGCGCATTGTTGTAGCTGATTTATATATATATATATATATATATATATATATATATATATATATATATGTAAAGTATGTGTGTGTGTGTGTGTGTGTGTGTGTGTGTGTGTGTGTGTGTGTGTGTGTGTGTGTAGGTCTACTGAAATTGAACAAATGACCCAAACTCAACGTTCATAGAGTTGACCAGAAAAGGCCGTCCTTGTGAAAGTCGACACCCTACTATGCATGCACTGAGCAACAATTTTGGCATAAGCATAACAAAACTTTAAAACATTTTGCATGAAGCATTGTTTTTTTGCAGGAGGCAACCCCCTTGCACCCCACACCCCTTGCTTATTATATATACTATATTTGTTCCCTACCCTAAGAATTGTGCAAACTTCCATACCTGTCAAACATCTGTGTAGTTAACTAAATTCTGTTAAATAAATAAATAATAAATACTAAAAAAAGAAATAAAGAGTAAATAGATATCTCTACAGTGAATATAAAATGTTTACACACCCCTATTAAAATGCCAGGTTTTTGTGATATATAAAAAATGAGACCACAATAAATGATTTCAAAACTTTTCTCATTTTTAATGTGACCTATAACCTGTCAATTGAAAAACAAACAAATATGTTAGGGGAAAAATATAAAAAATAAAAAACGTACAATATGCTGGTTGCATAAGTGTGCACACCCTTAAACTAATACTTTGTTGAAACACCTTTTGATTTAAATACAGCATTCAGTCTTCTTGGGTACACACCTGTCATCAATTAAATAGACTCTGACATTTACTCAGTTGCCTGCTACAGCAAAAGAAATGGTTCACAGAAAGCTTAGAAAGCATCAAAGAGATCTGATTGTTGAAAGGTATCAGTCAGGAGAAGGGTACAAAAAAATTTCCACAGCACTGGATATACCATGCAACACAGTGAAAACAGTCAGCAAAAAGTGGAGAAAATATGGGGCAACAGTGTTGTTGCAGAGAACTGGACAACCCTCCAAAATTGATGAAAAGACAAGATGAAAACTGGTCAGGGAGGCTTCCAAGAGACCTACAGCAATACTGAAGGAGCTGCAGGAATTTCTGGTTGTGTACAACATGTGACAACAATCTCCCATATTCTCCATATGTCTGGGCTATGGGGTAGGGTTGCAAGACGGAAGCCTTTTCTTACACAGAAAAACATCCAGGCCCGGCTAAAATTTGCAAAACAATACATCAAGTCTCCCAAAAGCATACGGGAAAATGTGTTATGGTTTGATGAGATCAAGATTGAAATTTCTGGTCACAATTTCAAATGGTACATTTGGTGCAAAAACATCACTTTGTATCACCAAATGAACACCATCCCCATGGTGAAGCATGATGGAGGCAGTATCATGCTTTGGGGTTGCTTTTCTTCAGCTGGACCTCAGACTTTAGTCAAGGTGGAAGGAATTATGAACAATTCCAAATACCAGTCACTTTTGGCCCAAAACCTTTAGGCATCTGCTAGAAAGCTGAAGATGAAGAGGAAGTTCACCTTTCAACACAAAAATGACCCCAAGGATACATCCAAATCAACCAAAGAATCACTTCTCCAGAAGAAAATTAACATTTTGGAATGGCCCACCCAGAGCCCAGACCTAAATCCAATAGAAAATATGTGGGGTGACCTGAAGAGAGCTGTGCATAAGAGATGCCCTCACAATCTGACAGATTTGGAGCACTTTTGCAAGGAAAAGTGGGCAAATATTGCCAACTCAAGATGTGCCATGCTGATAGACTCCTACTCAAGAAGACTGAAGGCTGCAATTAAATCAAAAGGTGCTTCAACAAAGTATTAGCTTAAGGGTGTGAACATTTATGCAGCCAGCTTATTGTACGTTTTTTATGTTTTATATATTTGTATTTTCAATTGAATTGTACAGGTTATAGGTCATATTAAATGTGGGAAAAGTTCTGAAACAATTTATTGTGGTCTCATTTTTTTATATCACAAACACCTGGCATTTTAACAGGGCTGTGTAAACTTTTTCTATCCACTGCGACAGTAGGAAAACGTTCTATGTCCTCCACTGTGGTGCAGTAGTCACAGACCTTAGGGTTAGGGCATGGGTCATGGTAAGGGGATAGCCCTACTAGCTATAAGCTTAACATGACCTGTGCCCTAACCCTAAGGTCCGTGACTACTGCACTAAACTGCAGTATGTAGCCCATTTGCTGAAGTGGGTTTCACAAAAGTGCACTTTCGATTAAGTGCACTTTCCCATAGCCCAGGGTCTACTGTGTAATTTCAAAGAAGTGTATGTTCGAAATTATACAGTAAACCCATATATATATATATATATATATATATATATATATATATATATATATATATATATATATATATATATATATATAGCTATAGATTTTGATATTTTTTTCATGAACACTGCAGGCATTTTAGGTGAATTATGAAAAAACTTCTTTCTGTGCATCCTTCACTAAAGCATCTTTAATTTCTCCTGGTGTATCCTGTATGAACTTTGGGTTTCTGTTTTGTGAATACCACCAAAATATATTCACTCACACAAGGTAAAAATAAAAAAATATATATCTTAATATGGGCTAAGCATTTGGCATTCCTGCTTTCATACTACATTTGAGTTTAATCGAGAACAAGAAACACATTATGTCTACGAGTATTTTTTTTTACAATACTTATTATCTTCATGTTTAAGGTTAAATTCTCCTGCTCATTGAAAATATGAATCTTATGTACCTTATTAAGTATTTCTGGTTTGTGTGTTATGAAGGAGAACTATGCAAGACTTGTAGTGTATAATCTGCTCAGCTCATTCATTTTGGCAGTTTGTACTCAAGTTCTGCATTAAATCTTAAAGGTTGCTTGAGATTGTAAATGTATTGTGCCACTCACAAGTAACATTTTTTTCTCTAGATTGTGAATCATAAACTTGTGCATAGTTTACAAAATGCATTATGCATAGATGCAACAGTAACATGAGGGGTGGGGAGTAGGTATAATACTTTAACTTTTTACCTTACACACACAAGGTACAAAATTTAATTCTCACTCCTGAAAGGGAAATTGACCTGGTTTAAAATGGCCCCAAGGGCATCTAGCCTAGTAACTATTTATGAACCTATGAATTGCTTTCATAATTAAGTCTGTGGCTTTTTATAGGTTCAATGCAAATCCGTGTATACTTAACGTATTACACAAAAATAGCACCTGGGTTAAGTTATACTGAAGATATTCCGCACTCAGACCCCATGATTCCTCCATAGTCCCATAAGGTTCCATGACCTTGGGGACCTATACGCATGCATCTCGCTTGGATCATCCTATTATCTGATTCTAGAGACTCACTCTCTTAGAACACATATCCTAATCTCTGTTGGGCCTAGTCTACGTCATAAGCATGTATGTTTTATCAGTCTGACATACTCCGCTGAAGCTTTCTTGGAGCAGAATTTGACATTAAGGTAAAATGAAAGGCATGTGAGAATAACCATGTTTATTGGCATGGATTTAGCCAGTTCATTGATTAGGGCTTAACAGACATTATTTTGTCTAACAGGAAGGGATCCTTTAAAAAGCAGCTGACTTGTTTTCAGTGATAGTATTTTAGTTACATCAGAATATTTTAAATGTCTACATTTAGATAAAACAGCAAAGTATTTCCTATTCAATGAGAAACTGAGCTTTGCTTTACCTTATAACAGGATCTACAATGAGGCAGGTGTTATTTTGTTTTCAGGGTAACAAGCTCTGGGTCAAGGCTTTATAAATTTTGTTTTCATAGCCTTGTCATTTTTCAATTATCTAAAACTGTTTGGATGGAGAAATAAAATAGAACAAAATTGCCGTAATTTACACAAGATGAAATAGTGGGCACAGAAGTGAAGGCCGAATGTAAGAAAGGATGTTGAAACCTTGAAAAAGAGACAAACAGACAAGAAGAATTCTAAAGGATAGGAAATATGTACTTTAATCTCATACAGACACTCAGACTAAACTGAAATGTTTATCTTTTTACTGTAACTTCAGATATGGGTGCATGACTGAGCTGCCTAGATATGTAAGACAATTACCTAGGACAAAATAAATCGGTGATTTAGGATAATGATCTGAGGGTCCTGTGAAGGAAACAGATTAATGGCCATCGGTAATGCATTTATAAGAGAATTCAAGAAATTGCTTGATCTAGAAGTTGCTGAAGAGCTGGAATACAAAAATTAGTAAAATTTATAAAATTGTATGATTGCCTACAAATATTAAGCCGAAGAAAACATTTGATAGCTACTTTGATAACGTTAAGTGTAAGCCTGTGTTCACTTAAAAAAATGGTTTATGATTATATTCACGTATTATGGCACTTGCATCAAACTGTAAAATGAAAAATGTTGCTGTATATGGTTATACTTAAAGTGTTCAGTATGTTGTATTTTTATGTACTCTGTATTGCCAATATCTATTTATTTTATTTATTTATTTTACATTTGTTAACCGGGATGGTCCGACTGGATACATGCCCTTTTTCAGCGGAGGCCCGGGGAGAAAAGCTCCAACAGAGTTACATTGATAATTAGGTACAGTAAATGAGCTGAAAGAACTTAACAAAAACATAGGCTATTTACATACAAGTACAAGACTGCCATTACTATTTCTGAGATTACTACAAATGTAACATTATTAACATATTAGCAAGGACGGTAGGCAGTATAATGACATAGAGTTAGACAGGATACATATTTCTTTATCACAGTATACAAAGTACTTATCATCTTAGCTAGTTGTTTATGTTTTAGTTAATGGCACAGAGCTAGTCTGGGTTTGAGCAAGGACATAGCCAGTTTGACTTGAAGTGGAGTTTTAGACTATTTTTGAATTGACTTAGAGAAGTTGCAAGCGTGATGTTATTTGGGAGAGAGTTCCATATTTTACCAGTGGTAAAATCTGATATCTAAAATCAGAGTAAAGCAAAAAGGCAGTTTACAATAAATAAATAACCAAAAAACCCAAATTATTTAACCTGTTATCTAAAATCATATCTGATTTTGTCAGGCTCCATTTTGTTCCTCAAACTGTGCACTGGGATTTATTTATGTCTATTTCATTCATTCATTCATTCATTCATTCATTCATTCAATCATTCATTCATTCTTTGTTTAATGTGCTTCATCAGAACAATAATGATAAAAACCCACAGTTTTAAATAAAAAAAAAGGCCAAAATTTGGCTTATAATTAATTAAATCATTAAAATTATTATACACTTCTGTTAAAAGATATGTTGCTAAAAATCTTAATAAATCCAAACCTAATACTACCAGATCTATAGAAATACATCCTAACAAATGTTATTGATCCATAATAAGTAGGGGTTTAATAGAAATGTATTCATTTAATCCTGGTACTGTGGTGGCATCAGTGTGTACCTGCCACCACAGTTCTATAAGAGGTGATTCTTGATATTGCCACCTCTAGGGTTGTTTTTAATCATTTCCAGGATCCCAAACTTAAAGTTGTGGTCACTGCCACAATTTAAAATATGTCTGAATAAAGCATTTTTAGTGTCTTTCTTCCTTATGGAATAATTCTCTGTCTCAACTGTCTCTCTGTTTTTCCAATATAGAAAAACTGACAGGACATACAGACTGCAATATATACCAACATTGTCGACCTACAATTCCCTTTTGTTATGTGTATCCTAGTATGATTTATATTATTCAGACAAATTGAATCCTGTTCAAAAATGCATTGGCATTGATGACAAGTGCCACATTTTGAAGTACTGGTTCCTTTATGGTTAACCAGTGATGCATTTCTGTCCAAAATATACTTTAAGTTTTACTGAATACAAAGTGAGGTTGAGTTTTCTGCTATATCATTTGTTGAAGTTAAGATATACCAATTGTTAAGCACTATATTTCTGATGAACTGACTGCATGGACCATATTCAATAACAAGGGAATTACTATATAATCGGGTATTAAAATGTTATCTACATTCTTCTTATTTTTAATGCCTTTTGTGGAAGAATTCCTGTTATCTATATTTTCCACAATAATCGTTGGTACATTCTCTATCCCTAATAAGGGTATATATCTCTGTTCCCGTTGTCCTAATGTATATTTCATGATGTCTTTCAACATTGGCTCATCATATCCTCTCTCCTTGAATAAATCGAATATAAAATTCAATTCATTAACTAAATCATCAAACTCAGAGGTCATTCTTATGGCCCGAATACATTGACCCTTGAAGATGTTTCTTTTCAATTTGTAGGGATGGTAGCTGTTAAAATCTAAGTATGAGTTAGAAAATGTCATCTTTCTGTAAATGGTTGATTTGAAGCCTTTGGTGTCTTTAGTGATTAGGGTATCCAATATTATGGATCAATAACATTTGTTAGGATGTATTTCTATAGATCTGGTAGTATTAGGTTTGGATTTATTAAGATTTTTAGCAACATATCTTTGTTGCGTTTTTTATACCCCAACACACAATTATTTTTGTATAGGGGTTTGCATTTTTATGCTAGCATGTTTTTTAGTGTATAATAATTTTTAATGATGTAATTAATTATAATTATATTTAAACTGTGGGTTTTTATCATTATTGTTCTGATGAAGCTTCAACCACTGTGATTAAATGAAGTATTGATTTTATTATCGAGTTCACGAATTTTGTTTGAACCTAGCTGTTGGCTGAGAGGGGAGGCAGTAAGCGAGCTGCATTGGCTGCCTAGTATTCTTTTTTTAATGATTTAGTCCCAGTAGGGCTAGTGGTCTCACTTTAGGGGAGACCTGAGACGGTATTTATACTACTGGGGGAAATTTGACCAGGGCAACAATGAACTTCCCCTACCTTTTCTGATAGGTACTAGGAGATCTTTCACATCCACCTGAACTACAACTAACTTAAGCAGATGGGAGCTTATTTTAATGTCTCATCCAAACAAGACACACTCAAGAGTGCAGCACCCCCTTAATGCTGGACTGCAGTATCAGCAATTCTATGATCTGAAATAGGAATCGAACCCACATCCTTCTGGTCCCCCAGCACCAAAGGCATGCTGTTTTCAATGACATATGAGTTGCAGTAAGCAAAAAATCTGTTACTTATTTTCCTTCCTTCTTTCTCTCTTTACAAGTTAAAACCATCACAGAAACTAACCACTTGAGAAGCTGTGTTCCTTCATTTCCAGCTGGCCAGCACAAACAGCCCATCAGAAAATCCAAACCCAAATTATTTAACCTGTTTATTTATTGTAAACTTCATTTTTGCTTTACTCTGAGTTTTGCAGGCAGAGTTCCCACACTGTTGGTTTAAACTGTTGTGCAGTGTTTTTGTTATGACGTTTTGGGTAAATGACCTGAGTTCTGTTAGTTGGAGAATGATTGGGTGGGCAGGTAGCTGACAGCTGTTCTCTCTCATGGGTGAGTGAAGTCAGGAGCTTCTGTTGGACATCACAAAAAAAAACAGGTTGTTAACTGCATAAAGGTGAATATGTAATTCTGTATCACATGCACAGAAGAGCCATGTAATATGTCACTGCTGCTACATGGAAGGAATAGAGGAATATGATAAGCACTATTGCCGAAGGTGCAAATGTAAATACTTATAACACAAAAATGGTGGTTATACGTCATCCCAATACCTAAGAAAACCACTGCCCCCGGCCCAAATGACTACAGACCAATTGCTCTGACATCCACTGCTACAAAATGTTTTAAGCAGCTAAACAAAAAGTATCTTTTATCATGCCTACCTCCTGATTTTGACGTTCCGCAGTTTGCGTACAGAGCTAACCGAGCCATGGCTGATGCCATATCAGTAGCACTACACATCTCCCCTGAGCATTTAGATGGCAAAGACAACTACGTGAGGATGCTTTCATAGATTTCAGCTCTGCATTTAATATGGTGGTACCAATGTGGCTGATAGAAAAACTGGCACATTTAGGAATCAGTAAGCATCTCTGTAACTGTATCCTGGACTTCCTGACTGAGAGAGCACAGACCAAAGAGCATCACGATTAACACTGGAGTTCCACAGGGATGTGCTCTCAGCCCACTGTTATTCACCATCCTGACCCACGACTGCTATGCTAAGCACAAGTCCAACCATATCATCAAGTTTGTTAATGACACCACAATCGTGGGGCTCATTACAAAGGAGGATGAAAGGGCGTACAGAGAGAAGGTGGCATCTCTGATCAGTTGGTGTGAGGGGAACAACCTTGACTTGAATGTAAGCAAGACCAAAGAGATTATCATCAACTTCAGGAAAAGGAGAATAAACCACCCAATGCTCAGGATCAATGATGAGAGTGTGGAGAGGGTTAAGAGTATGAAATTCCTGGGTGTACACACATCAGAAGATCTCTCGTGGTCAGGAAACACCAGCCTACTGGTCAAGAAAGCACAGCAATACCTCCACTTTTTAAGAAGGCCGAAAAAAGCATTACTAAAATGCTTAATTTTTACCACTGCACAGTATTTAATGGAAAGACTAATGTTATCATCAAAAGCATATTTCAAAAGGAATAAGTATGATAAACACATTAATAAGGTTACCCCTAGCTAC